>NC_064861.1:17313272-17428272 GCF_024139225.1 Suncus etruscus
CGACAAATGCTCCCCACACCAGCATCAGAGAAATCCTGGAATACAAAGTGGAGAAAACTGTTCAAGTTGAGGTACTACCATGACCTTTGTGAACTTGTCAAAGTGAGTTAGGACTAAAAACAATCATGGCATTTGTTTATATCGCTGAGACAGCACACAACATTGGCTAGGATAGGAAATGAATCGGTGGGTATTTGGACACATGAATGGATGGATACATATACATGGGTGGAGGGATTCTGAATATATGTATACCTGGATGCATATATGACTAGATGGATAGGTAAATGGATACATGAATGGACAAATGGTTGCATGGATACATGAATGGGTGAATGCATAGGTGGGTAGATGAATGAATGAGTACTAAACAAAAATAAGTGAATTCAAAGTTCTGTACTACATTTACAGAACCAAAATTTGATGCTAAATTATTCTCTTTCTAAAAGACAAATTGAAATTATGCTCATTATAATAAAGTAATATTATTAAAAATAGTTTTAATGTTCTATCAGTTCTTGGCCAAAAGAAATGTTTATTGTACTACTATCCTCATGACACCAAAATTATTCTTTCTTTATTCTTTCTTTCTTTCTTTCTTTCTTTCTTTCTTTCTTTCTTTCTTTCTTTCTTTCTTTCTTTCTTTCTTTCTTTCTTTCTTTCTTTCTTTCTTTCTTCCTTCCTTTCTTCCTTCCTTCCTTTCTTCCCTCCTACCTTTCTTCCTTCCTTCCTTCCTTCCTTTTTTGGTTTTTGGTTTTTGGATTACACCTAGCAGTGCTCAGAGATTACTCACCCCAGGCAGGCACAGGGAACCATATGGGTTGCCGGGATTTAAACCATGATCCTTCTGCATGCAAGGCAAATGCCCTACCTCCATGCTATCACTCCAGTCCCTCCTTTCTACTCTATTTTATTCCTTTTCTTCTATACTCAGGGCCAAGAATGATCTAGGCATACTTATTGTAACCATTGCATTCTTTCATCTAGTTATCCTAAGTATCATATATAAGTGATATCCTGTTTTTATTTTTCTTCTGACTTAACTTCAATTGACATATGTCTTACATTTCCAACCATGTTGCAGCACATTGTGTAATTCCTTAGGCCTGTGCATAGTTTATTGTGTGTATATCACATTTTCATGACCCCTTGTCATTTGACATCTTGGTTGATTCCACATCTTAGCCATTGTGCTTAATAAATCATGATGGAGGACTCTAGAAATATTAAGAAACTAGAACATTTAATTCCAATGTTTGGCATAGGCCTGAAGGAACTGAGAATTAAATTAGTTTTTGCATGATTTATTTTCTTTCCAAATGAACAAGATGCAAATATATTTATTAAGGCATGTCAGCAATTATAGTTATTCATTGTTGTCCATTTGAGAGCCTACATATTATCTTTAAAGTGTTTCATATGGGCTAACTGTTTTCCTTGGGGCAGACAAAATTGGAACACTGTACTTCAGGAAAAACTAACAATTGAAAGTTAAAATAAGATGCTGTAACATCATATAAATAGATTCAATCATCAGATCCAAATCCAACTTTCCACTTGATGAAAATATGGTATCAGAGATTTGGGGCTTAATTTTCCTCCTGAGTTACAGATAATTCTGTCAGATGCCACAAGGCAAAGTGCTAATTCATATCAAATCTGACTTTCACTGTGTGCAAACAGAATTTTCTTCATGCATTTCCTCCCCCCAAGATTATCAAATGTGGGACAGTAATTACCTGGGTGACTTTTTTGTGAGGACAGACATATGAGACTATGCAACCTCCCGTGGGGGACCCCCGACCCGAGGGGGTGTGGAAATGAAGGTTGCTAGTTATTCGCGGGTTTGCCCGAGCAGAACCAACCTGTAAAGAAAAACTTGAGAAGTTAGTAAGAAGGACCCTCAAGACAACGCATGCTGTTCAAAAGGGAAGTTTATTGTTGGGGGATCAGCTTTTAAGGGCTGAAATACGTCAGAGGGTGTTACGGGTTTTTCCACCAATTACATTTACAAGCATTCATTAGCATAAGCTGGGGCAGGTAATAGGGAGGGGCAAAGAGGTAGAGAGCACGTTTTACTTGAAAGCATAAGATTCAAACAGAGTTCTATAAATTATACTCAACAAGCATAAATAGAACATCAGCTGTAATCCTAATAACCTTTTGCTAACACAAAGGCAAGTTGCTCTATATTTTTCTTTCTGGTTGGATGTATTGGGCTGCTTTGAATTACTTTAGTATTTGTCTATTTCCTTTGTTCTCAAGGCATGGGCGCCTTTGGTCACGTGGGTGACCAAATTAGGAATTACTGAGGTGTCCTATGTTCTAGGTTTCATCAGCTAGGCTCCCCACAGTTCCCCCTTTTCTGTAATAATAAAAGAAGAAGAGCAAAATGGGTGAAGTGCCTGTCTTAGGTTGCTTTGGTGGGCTTCCAGTTCTGGACATGGCAACAAGAGACCAAATTAAAAGTTTTTGCGTGCAAAATATTAGGAATGCCATGTTTGCACCCAGACACTGGCACCAAGCTATCCCCGTCATGAGCATCTCCACAGCCAGGAGCAGAGCAAGCAGGGGCGTTTAGCCAAATACTCAAAACTCCTTAAAGCTCAGAGGTTTATCCATGGCTTCAAGTCCTTCGGGGTGCACTTAAGAGAGCCACTGATATTGGACCTATACTGAACATTAGGGCAATCTCAGTAACCGGATTCTTAACAAAACTTGTGAGGCGATGGAATGCCTAGGGGCCAAAGGAAAAGGTAGCAAAAAGCCAATGAAAGGACCAAATTAGACAGCAGCTTGGACAGCCAGGATGAGGTAGAGGACCAATTTATATATCAGGACTCATCTTAATCCCTCTATTTCTATCCTCTAGCCTTTCTTCCACAAGTCTAATGCTATTTTAACTAAGCTGAGTTTATTTTTTTAAGTAACATTCTGCTATAAAGATGACACAAATTTCCCCCTCCCTCAAAAAAAAATGTCAAATTTAAACCACGGCAGTTTTTCTGCACTATTACTGTTAGGGATTCAACAGTTAAGTAGTGTAAACTTCTTTTAAGTTTGTAAACATTTCTATCAACAGTTATAAGGCATTAACAGATTCTAGAGTATGAACCAATGAATAAATTTCTGTGCTCACACCAATAACACCCAGGCCTCTCAATAAGGCTGGGGTGAAGGCAGTGTCTGATTTTATACTGCAGCGGGAGAGAGACACAAGGTTGTATTTAAGAGGTAATAAGGCAATTTTTTGTCTAACAGTTAATTTAGGCATTAAAACAACCAAAACACAGTAGTCCTAGGACTAAAGAAACAAATGAAAACAATGGGGGAGATAAACCAGTGAAACAGGCAAAAAACGTTAAATTGGGGGCAATCATGAACTGAAAGGAGAAATCAACGACAAGAATTTGATTACAATTTTCAATAGGGGGAATCATATTGGGTACCAAAAGGCAAAGTTCAAGTCCCACCACTAGTTTTAAAGTTAGGCCATGATGTTGAGGCTTCATACTGCATCGCAGAAGGTTGGTATCGTTGGTGAAGTGAGGCAGTTAAAAGGGGAAGGGAAGGAACCAGAGGTGTTGTCATCGTCTTGCAAGGGAGAGTCAAGTGGAGCAAACAAATTAATGAAGATGGAGTTGTTAGTGGCAGTGGTGGGCATCCAGGGCAGCCAGGCAGAGTCAAATTCAGCATTGTTCTTAGGCGGAGTCAGTCAGAAACAGGTTAGCAGGAGGGGTGACAGGCTCTTTTGAAGTGGATGAAGACAGGACTGCGGGAGGCTGCAGGAAGTCTATAAGAAAACAGCTTGGCAGGAGGCAAAATGGTTACTTGGGGGCTTTTTTTTTTTTTTTTTGAATTTAATTTTTCATATAAAAATTAGGAATTTACTTAGTCTTCTGGCCTGGGTTTACAGGCAGAAAACACTAGCAATGTACATTACACTAATTATTTTCGAATACCATGGGAATGTTATCTGACCTCTGTCAGACTTCAGCATTCAAAAAAAATGTTATAATTAACAATAGCCAATTTTTCAAAAAAAAAATTTTAACTGAATATAAAGGATTTTTCTTAAACTTCTAGTTATTATTTTAAAGCTAGATGCTATTCTTTAGCCACAAATTCATATTCTATAGGTCTTAACTTACACATAGCAGGAAAGCTGGGTGATTGCAAAGTCCAGAAATTCTCCAGGGAAAAGTTATCCCCGATGGCCATTGAGAAATCTGGGGTTTACCATCCCCTACACTTTCTGCCATGCTGTCAGAAGGACAAAGCTAGCTTAACACAAGATTTTTTAGCAGGATTTCACAGTCTTTTAGATGACCAGACTAAGCCAGGTTAAAAAAAAATTAATTGAAATTTCAAAAATGGATAAGGCTTTAAAAATTGTATTTATCATGAAATGTAGAAATAACAAATAGACAGAACAAAACAACACTAAACACAACATTGTGGCCACTTTCACTCATTACAACACAAACATGAACAGACAAAAGGATTCATTCAAAACTTGCATTAGAAAAATTGACAAGCGCTTTTAAATATTTAGCCGGCATGTTTGTAAAAAAAATTCTTTTAATGTAGCTGGAGTGGAACTTTGCTGAAAATAAATTTTAAGGTTTAGCTTTAACACAAAACATTTTTAAAACAATCCTAACATGAAGTTGAAAACATGAAGTAAAATGTTAGCAGTTAAAAAAATTTGTTAAATGAAATGGTTAATGAGCACTGTAGAAGGAGTCTCCACTCTGAAGTATGATATCATTTGCTGTAAATGAACAGGTTTTCTTTAAATTAGTTTAACAGGAAAACAGTAAGGCAGCTGCAATAAAGTGTTAAAAAATTTTAATAAACAACTGTTTCTACTTTGAAGACTTTAAGTAAATAATTTGTAAAAATTATATACCAAATTAAAAAGGTTAATCACATCATTTTCACATTATTTTTTAAATACCTTAAGAATCAAAATAAATTTTCTAATAGAAATATAAAAGACTCAGATTTTATTTATTTATTTATTTATTTATTTATTTATTTTTGTTTTTTGGGCCACACCCGGCGGTGCTCAGGGGTTACTCCTGGCTTTCTGCTCAGAAATAGCTCCTGGCAGGCACGGGGGACCATATGGGACGCTGGGATTCGAACCAACCACCTTTGGTCCTGGACTGGCTGCTTGGAAGACAAATGCCGCTGTGCTATCTCTCCGGGCCCATACGTTTAAATTTTTAAAACACCAAAAGGTTTCTTTTTGGAGGTTGCCTCTTAAAATATTTTTGCAGGTATCATTGGCATTTTGAAAGGATAGCTGTTTATGAATGGGGCGCTCTGGGGAGCCTTGGGGTTTGGGGTGACCGCCGAGACACCATCAGCCGGAGGGGCTGGGAGAGCTCCGGCAGTGAACTGGAGGTAGCGGGGGAGGGGTGTCCGCCCAGCTCCCTGATTGCTAAAGCGGCAGCAGGCCAGGAGGGTGGGGGAAAGAAGCAAGGTTGTTGCTGCATCCGCCTCCGGGAGAGCTGATGGGGAGCTGAGGCGACAGCTCGAAGGGAGGGGTAAACGCTGGTTGCTAGAGAGCACATTTCTTTGAGTTTCCTTTGGAGAGATTAAGAAAAGAATTGCCTTGGGAGCTGGCACGGGAGGCCATTTTTAAGTTCTCCTGTGCATTTTTCACAATCTGCAAGCTCTTAGGGTTAAGATTTGAGTTAACAATAATGCTTTTGAGCAGATCCAAAAATTTCAACAAGTTTCTTTAACTTTTAATCTTTCTACTTCTTAGTTCCTCTTGTATATAATAATTTTTGCCCCTCTACTCGGGCTGGTCCCCATTTTTACTCTGGGACTGTAATGGGATGGCGGTTTTCACCTAGGCATTAGACTAACTAAATTACGTTGCTTTGATTTACTTTACCTGACGTAATTTAGCTCCGGGACTCGTTGCGCTTTGCCATCCGGTCGGTATTCTGTAACTCGAGCTTCCACGTGGGGCGCCACTCTGCAACCTCCTGTGGGGGACCCCCGACCCGCAGGGGTGTGGAAATGAAGGTTGCTAGTTATATACGGGTTTGCCCGAGCAGAACCGACCTGTAAAGAAAAACTTGAGAAGTTAGTAAGAAGGGCCCTCAAGACAACGCATGCTGTTCAAAAGGGAAGTTTATTGTTGGGGGATCAGCTTTTAAGGGCTGAAATACGTCAGAGGGTGTTACGGGTTTTTCCACCAATTACATTTACAAGCATTCATTAGCATAAGCTGGGGCAGGTAATAGGGAGGGGCAAAGAGGTAGAGAGCACGTTTTACTTGAAAGCATAAGATTCAAACAGAGTTCTATAAATTATACTCAACAAGCATAAATAAAACATCAGCTGTAATCCTAATAACCTTTTGCTAACACAAAGGCAAGTTGCTCTATATTTTTCTTTCTGGCTGGATGTATTGGGCTGCTTTGAATTACTTTAGTATTTGTCTATTTCCTTTGTTCTCAAGGCATGGGTGCCTTTGGTCACGTGGGTGACCAGATTAGGAATTACTGAGGTGTCCTATGTTCTAGGTTTCATCAGCTAGGATCCCCACAAGAGTAAGCCAGTGAGCATAATGAAGAAAAGGCAAACAAGTCCTTTATTAGCTTTGCAGAGACACACGTTTAGCTGGGTGACACCCACCAGGCTAGGTGCCAGAAAGACTATGGAAAGATGGAGAAACTAGTTAATAGAATCAACTTTCCTTTGGCAGGTGAGAAATGTAGATGCTACCAGTGAAGCACAAATAAACTTCTCCTGATGAAAGAAGGGATAGAGAATCTGAACAGGTTTTGGAATGACTTCAGGAATAGCTTTATAAACAGGTATAATCTTATTGGAACCCTAAAGGTTGGTTTTTGGAAGATGGGAACAAAAGTAGAGTGAAAAGGATAATTCTACTGTGTATTAAGTTACACATAGATGCAATTTCTTTCTTCTTTCTCTCAAGTCTTTCCTTCCTCCTTTTAAGTTGCAGGAACCAGCTCCTCCTACTGTCTTGTAACAAAGGTTAATCATAGACTGGCTTAGAAATGGATGTCATGGAGGTTCTATGGTGCCTCAGATTGAGGCAGCTCCTTGAAAATGGTTTATGCTTGAATCTTTCAGGGAAAGATGGTGAGGGAACAAACATAAGCTCTAGAAAGAGAGAGAAAGAGTGTGTGTGATAAAGCCTATGCCTGAAATCAGTGTGTTAATAAGAAAGGGCAAGAAGGGGCATGATGCCCCCCCATCCCATGCTTCTCCTAGTCTAACTTTGCAAATTATTTTTCTGGGTACCTTGGGAGATTTTCTTACCAGTCAGATCTTCCTTTGTCTCCTGTGTTCATGTGGCCTCCTGTACATAGGCCAAGAGATGGGGCAAGGACCCATCATGAAATACAAAGACTCAGAGTTTACACCCTCAGTCAACCAGAACCTCTATTATTGTTTGAGAGCCACACAGACCTCATCAAGCTTCATTGTTCTATTGGGAGGAGAGGAAAACTGCCTTAAAAGACGTTAAACATTAAGATCTAATAAGAAATGAAATGCACCCTTTTATTAACAAACATAGAACAGCCCAGCATGTGTAGAGCAGGTCATATTCTTAGAAACTCTGTTTCCAAAATGACTATACACCAGGATATAGGAGAAAATACTAAAGAGGTTAATTTTTCTCCAGTTTACGATTGACTAAAATGTGCTCAGAGAAAAAGAAAATTAAAGAAAAAAAAAGAGGGGCCAGAGACATAGCATGCAGAAGGACAGTGGTTCGAATCCTGGCATCCCATATGGTCCCCCGTGCCTGCCAGGGGCGATTTCTGAGCATAGAGCCAGAAATAACTCCTGAGCGCTGCCCGGTGAAAGAAAGAAAGAAAGAAAGAAAGAAAGAAAGAAAGAAAGAAAGAAAGAAAGAAAGAAAGAAAGAAAGAAAGAAAGAAAGAAAGAAAGAAAGAAAGAAAGAAAGAAAGAAAGAAAGAAAGAAAGAAAAGAAAGGAAGGAGGGAGGGAAGGAGGGAAAGAAGGAGGGAGGGTGGGAAGAAGGAAGGGAAGAAAGGAGGGAGGGAGGGAAGAAGGAAGGGAAGAAAGGAGGGAGGGAGGGAAGAAGGAAGGGAAGAAAGGAGGGAGGGAGGGAAGAAGGAAGGGAAGGAGGGAAGGAAGGAAGGAAGGAAAAAAGAAAGAAAGAAAGAAAGAAAGAAAGAAAGAAAGAAAGAAAGAAAGAAAGAAAGAAAGAAAGAAAGAAAGAAAGAAAGAAAGAAAGAAAGAAAGAAAGAAAGAAAGAAAGAAAGAGAAAGTGAGGACATGAAGGAAGGAATGAAGGAAGGAAGGAGGGAGGGAAGGATGGATAGAAGAAATGATAGATGGAAAGAAGGATAAATGAAGAAAGGAAAGAACGAAAAAGGAAGAGGGAGGGAAGAAGGGAGGGAGAGACGGAAGGAGGGATTGAGGGAGGGAGAGGAGGGAGAGAGGGAAGAAAGGAGGGAAGGATGGAAGGAAAGATGAATGGAAGTAAAAATGGATGGAAGAAAATATGGGTGGAGGGAGGGAAGGAAGGAAAGAGGGAAGGGTGGAAGGGAAAATGGAAGAAAAGATGGATGGAAGGATGGATGAAAGGATGGAAGGGAAGGAAGGAAGAAAGGGAGGAAGGGAGGGAGGAAGAAAGAAAGGAAGAGGAGGAAGAAGGAAGGAAGGAAGGAAGGAAGGAAGGAAGGAAGGAAGGAAGGAAGGAAGGAAGGAAGGAAGGAGTCAAGAAATTAGAAAGTCGCAATGACCAGATTGACCATTTCATGCCATTCAAATGTGGCTGCTAGGTCTGGAGCAGCTCAGGGATATATAGTTGGAAGTAGAACCTTAGGGATCCTGAGAATCAGAAATCTGTTTAGCTACAGCCTCCCTTGTCTAGTACAAATCTCTCTGGTTTTTCTGGTGGTGCACAAGAAACCGTGTAGTGACAGGGATTAAACTCAGGGCTCACACAGGCAAGCCAGTGCCTTAACCCTTTGAGCCTTCTCCTCCAGCCCTAAAGACCTTTTTTTTTTCTTTCCCCAAAGCAAAATTCATTTCCCTCTGCCTGTTAGGAAATGAGGTGCTGCACCAATGTCCAATCCCCAGAGAGATTCGCTTTGCTCATCAACCTAGATCTATCCTCCTTGACAGGCTCCAGCAATTTCCTGACTCACTCAAGCCCAGAAACGGGGCAATTCAGGGTGGAGAGACTGTTTCCCGTGAACACAAACCTAGGCCAGGCCTCATGCAGGTCCTGGTCACATGCTGCATAAGTGAATTTCCATAACCTTGTGCCTCTTACATAAATGTGGTTTTCCAAACCATAAGTAATGAATGGTTAAGTTTGCTCCTAACATGATAATAGTGCCTGCTAGAGAAGACCCAGCCCAGACATATTCGTGATTGTCCAACTAATAAAGGAGACTTTCCTTGAAGCTCATTTCAGTGGCTGATAAAGATCCTTGCAAAACCCCAGAAATTAAAATGATCCAATTAGCAGCAACTGATTTCTCCAATTAGGAGTGAGGCCCTTTCATGGCAGTGACCACAGATGTGGAGCTGTTCCAGGGAGATGCTGCATTTGATTGACTCCCCTTTGACATAGTTTTCTTCATTTCTAACTGGACAAAATGCTTAAATATCCTTTACATTTTCTTTTTCAGTCTTCCTGGCCACTTCCCCCCCTCTCTTAGAAAATCATTCTCACCTGAATCTCTACCAAAGCAGTACTTTGGGTGTGGCATTACTTCAAGAAATTCTTTTTTTGTAGGCACTTGGTTTTATTTTCTGAGGAATCAAGGTTTCTTAACCCTGGGCCCTATTGCTTCTGGTTGTTTTCTTCTTGTTATAACTAAGAAAGGGACACACAGGCATGAAGGTTGGACCCACCTAATATCTCACATGTATCTCACATGACTTGGGCCATTTTTTATGATAATTTAGAGTTACTGGTGATCTCTGCTTTTTGCCTAGAAATGGGACTGTCTTCTCTTCTGATAGGGTGTCCTGAAGCCTAAGAATACAAAGACTGCAGTGAGGCTTTGGCTTCTGTCAAAAGCAACCCACAGAGGAGCTATTAGTATTGAAAGAGAGGAAAATCCAGAATTCACAGAATGATTTTGCCTTGCCAGTGCAACCTCTTCATTATATCTGTGAATCAGGGTCCCCACCTGTAGCCTATTGATGTAATGAAGGGATATGGAATGATCTTAGACATCCAAAGACATCCCTCTGTGGTTTTCCCAACCCCTTGGTGAGTAGAACAATGAAAATGCTAATCCACAGGAGGGGCTGGGGGTGCCCAAGCCTTCCCACTGGTTCTTGGCTGGAGTTTCTGGCACCCTCTCCTCTTCCTGCTGCTGGCTCTTCGAACAGGCTGTCCAGGCATTTGAAGTTTGGCAACCAGCGTAATGAAGTGCTTCTGCTTAAAATAACTCAAATCATTTGCTTTGGCTTGCCATGGAGTCCTTTCCCCTTGATTCCCACTGTGAAAGAGAAGAGGCAAGTCTAAGTGTCTGCAGAGGAGACCCAGCCTAGCTTCTGAAATACTTACTGTTGTACACCACTCCCATTGGTCAGGAACTCAGCATTGTCCTTTCCCAGAACAGTTGACCCTGGCCAAAATTCTTAGCCCTAATGCCTCAGTCCTTCTAAGGATTAAATGGAAGCCGGGAAAATGATTATTTGTAGAGGTATGTAAGCTGTCCTGGTGTAAATTCTTGGAGGGGTTAAGCTCTGTGATCTGATTGAGGCTGATATAAAATGAAAAAAAAAAAAACCAACAACTCAGATACAAAGGGAGTGGATTGCTCTTGACATAATTTCCTAGCAACCTCTCCATTTTCAAAATGGTGTTTATGTGGGCCTTTCAAAGTGATGCCTTGAACATAAGTGCTATGTAGCATGGCTCATTTTCTCCATCACAAATGTAGCTCAACAGTGATCTCCCAATCTCACAAATCACAAGTTGTCAGTACTTGCAAAGTGCCCAGTTAATTATATTTTAAGCTGGGAAAAATGTTTTGTCCTTTTGCTGATTTGCTGGCCTGCTTTTCTATTTCTCAGCTCCTCTGCCTCTCAGAAATCTTGTTTTGATCTCTGTAGATAAGTGATTTTAGCCTGACGTGCTATTAGAGATGTCTGTTATTTCTATTCATTTGCCTTCCATTTGCATTACTGTACATTGAGTTTCATCATGCAAATGTTTATTCAGAAATACAATAAAACTTTTTGCTTATTTTTTTTGCTAGGACACTGAATGTGACCCCCTTTTTATGAAACAAGATAGAGCTTATTCAAAGGAAGCCTTCTCAAGGTTTTTCAGAGCCCTCCACTGATCAATTTTAAGTGATATTGCATCCTCCTCTTACCCCTTCCACAAAAGTTACCAATTGACTGAAGGAAGGTTGGCATGGGAACTCCTCAGCCCTTTAACAATTATGTACACACAAGGGTGTCATTTGTGTGTAGAGAACTGTAAAAATAAAGAGCATTATGAAAATGGGTGCAGTCTTTCCTTATGCATCTTGGGCTACTGGCCTTTGTCAGCAAAACTGTTCTAATGAAGACCAGATATACTGAGGTATGGGCCAGGTTGAAGGGGAGGTAGATGAGTGTAGTAAGACATAGTCCTTCAGGAAGGTACCCAAGTTTGAGGGACAGGGGCCTCTGTAGTAGTTATCAGAGATATCTGCTTCCTGATTCTTCAGAATCCTGAGATGCTATTTCTGAGCCTGTGCTTGTTGCAAATATTTGGATCCTAACCATCTTCTAATATCATTTTAAAAATTAATATACTTCATTTTATAGCATTTTTAGAATTAAGAGGAAATTGAGGAGAAAGTATAATTTTAATCTCTCTTTCTCTTTTTAATACATTCATTTTCCTGTTAACATTTATGCATTAGTGTTGGACATTGGTTACAATGGATGAACCAGTAAGTTACCATTAACCAGAGTTCATAGTTAACATTAGGATTCACTACATCTAGTATCATTCTATGAGTTTGGACAAATGAACATTGCATGTCCTGTCCACCATTTCAGTTTCATATAGAGTAAGTCCATGGCTATAAAAATGTCCATATAAAAATTCTATCCCATTCATCACTTTTTTATAACATCACCCCCCCTTCCACACACAGACACACACTCCCCCCAATCCTGATCTTTTGAACATCTCTGTACTTGGCCTTTTGAGTTATTTCACTAGCCCTACTGAAACCATTTCTGGTAGAACTCTTTAATCTTCAAATTTTATTTTCTGGCAAAGAAATGACTTCAAGGGTCAGAAAGAGCATATAGTAAGAAGAGTGCTTGCCTTACACATGGTCAACTAGGGTTTGACCCTCTATATTCCAGAGGGTCTCTGGGAGTGATTCTTGAGGGCAGAGCCAGGAGTAAACCATCATTTTTATCTCTGAGTTCATAGAAGATTTCTAAAGAATATGTTATTTCATCCCTGAAAGTGATTGCCAAGTAAGAAAGATTATTCAATATGAAGTCCAAGGTCTAGAAAGGTATAGGCCATAGCCTATACCACTGGCTAAGTAACTCCCTCTGGCAATACAGCTTTGAAGCAGAGACTCAAATGTAGTCCTCAGCACAATGGTCTTGAATGGATCTGTAGTTTTTCTTGAGAGTCCTCAAAACCTGGGATTAATGTTCACAAATGCTCCAGAGATGCTGAAACTTAATGCTGCTGGTGTGGACTCCCCAGCAAGATCCCATTGGTTGCCTTCTCTTCTCATGAAGCAAGAATTGATAGCCAAAGCAAAGAGCTCATAAACCTAGAAAACATCAGGCATGTTAGTATGAAAGCAACTAAGAATCCCAGTCTGCTCTACCATGCTTCTTACTCACAGATTTCCTTACAAAGGAGTCAATTCCAGTCTATGCTTCCTTTGTATTTGTGTTGAAGGTTAGCTTTCTCATGAACTTCTACTCATCTTAGATCTTAGATGAGATCTACTCATCTTATATATTATATAAATATAATAATATTTATAATATTATTTATATTATAAATAATAATAATATTTATTATTCTTAATAAAATAAGAATTTTATTAATTCAAGTCCACTCTCACTAATTACAGGCAGCTAATAATTTGAGTTCTTGTGGGTAACTGCTGTTAAGACGTGCCAGCATTTCTTTTACAAAGCCTTCCAAAGACAACTATCCTGTATACCATGGCACTTTACTCTCCTAAAGTAAACAGTGTTCTACTACCACAGGTTCTAGGAGGTCCAAATCATCTTCTTTATCTTTTCCTTCTCAGTTTTGTGTTTAAGAAATAAAATAGGTAGGAATTTTTCTACTCTTTGTGAAGACATTTTATTCCCCATATTTGTGCTTAGATGATTGAAGAAACAAAATATCTTTCTATATATTTTACCCCTGGAGAAATAAACAGCATGATTAATTAGACTATAGATAATAGTTAGCCTCCCTCCGCCCCCATGGCAAATTGGGAAAATGGAACAAATTGTCTTATTGGATTTGAATGAATAGTGTTTTAATAGTTAAAATGAGGTGGTTCTTGAACAGTGATCCTGTTAATATATTAGTAAGGTTATATCTTAAAAGGTATTGTAGAAACAGTATGCTTAGGAATTTTCTGGGTTCTTGATAAATTTTCTAGAAACATTTTAATTCCAGAAGTAAGAGTTATTCATATTTGTAGTAACTGAAGTAGAACCAGCTGTTATCTTGTTTGGAGAAAGATAAAGAAACCATTTGGTTTAAAACTTAGATTTTACCCAGGACCTCAGATTAAGAGACCATCTCCAAATATGTTAGTTCCATCTGTCTGATGTGCTTAGCACACTGATGGCTGCTTATCACTTTTCTTATAAAGCTGTTTCTTCTCATAACCTGTGTTAGTATCTCCTCATCTTCCAGCATCCCCTTCCATCTCACCCAATGGAGATATCTTGATCAATCTGATTTATAGGAGGTCTGATATATGACTTACATATTTTGTGGTCTGATAATTTGAAATGACTTTTTAGTAGTAAATTTCTTAATCCCAATAAATAAGGTATCCTTGACATAGAGATCATCTCAGCTATCACTTGGATTCTGAAAAGTGTGTAGGATACCTTGGAGGGGAACTTAGAATGGAAGGAAACAAGATTTGGGAAACACTTGTCTAACTCAACTCCTTTAGCTGACAGAATAAAATGAGGTTAAGCAAGTTAAACTCTTGCATTTCAGAATGCCTGGCTCTCATAGAAGGAGATGCTCAGGTGCATAACGAAGCACAGTCTCCCCATTCCCACCCATGTCAGAATATTGGGTGATAGTTTCACTCTGATCCTCTGTGATTCTGGGTACCCAGGACCAAAAGCTTCAGGACTGGTGGGATATAAAATTAGTTCACATCCAGTAATAAATTTATACATAAACAACACAATCAACAATGTCAAAACACAACCAACAATGCCAAAACACACATGTATAATATGGAGGATGTGTCATAGTCTAGTTTCGCTATGTAAAACCTGTTCTATGTGGGACTGGCAAGATAACACAGAGGATAAGGTATTTGCCTAATATGAAGCTGTTGTAATGACCCAGGTTTGAATCTCCGTACCACACATGGTTCTTTAAAGACTATAAGGCATGGCCGAAACCAAACAACAGAAATAATGTTCCACTAAAGATGCTAAAATATGAAAGCTATCATTTATAATAATACATTCATCCATACACAGGTTGTCATATCCAAATCTATCTATATGCATGGACAGAAATTAGCCCCCCCCAAACAGTCACACAACATGATTCTTTCAATCACCATCACTTAGTAAAAGTTTATGGCATAAGCACATCCTCTGAGCTTAGTCTGTAAAGCCCTTTAAGATCTAGATGCAAATGCCTCCTTCAGGAGCCTTTCAAGAAGATGACTATTTTTTACTCCTTTCCAGAGCTTTTTTTTCTTACCATTGCCTTATTCCTTCAGCTTGCCTCCTACTTGCCTGTCTTTAGTTCTTACCATCACTTTCTGCTTTGGAGACACAGCCCCTTAAAATCTTGTAGAAATATCAAGAAAGTAAAAGCATGCCTGACCTACAGGAAGTTGAAAGTTTCTAGGGGCCAAAGCTATACAGTGGACAGGGACTAGTCTTGCATGTGGTCGGCCTGGATTTAATTCTTAGCATTCCATTTGGTTCCTTGAGTACTACCAGGAGTGATTCCTACATACAGAGATAGAAACAACTCCTGAGCATTACTGGGTATGGCAAGGAAGGAAGGAAGGAAGGAAGGAAGGAAGGAAGGAAGGAAGGAAGGAAGGAAGGAAGGAAGGAAGGAAGGAAGGAAGGAAGGAAGGAAGGAAGGAAGGAAGGAAGGAAGGAAGGAAGGAAGGAAGGAAGGAAGGAAGGAAGGAAGGAAGGAAGGAGAAAGAAGGAAGGAAGGAGAAAGAAGGAAGGAAGGAAGGAAGGAAGGAAGAAAGGAAGGAAGGAAGGAAGGAGGAAGGAAGGAGGAAGGAAGGAAGGGAGGGAGGGAGGGAGGAAGGGAGGGAGGGAGGGAGGAAGGGAGGGAGAAAGGAAGAAAGAAAGAAAGAAAGAAAGAGAGAGAGAGAAAGAAAGAAAGAAAGAAAGAAAGAAAGAAAGAAAGAAAGAAAGAAAGAAAGAAAGAAAGAAAGAAAGAAAGAAAGAAAGAAAGAAAGAAAGAAAGAAAGAAAGAAAGAAAGAAAGAAAGAAAGAAAGAAAGAAAGAAAGAAAGAAAGAAAGAAAGAAGAATAGAAAGGAAAATAATTAGGAAAAAAATGAAGGACAGGAGAAAGCATTCATAGGAGAGAGGACTGCTCAGTTCATGGGGTATTAGGCATCACTTCTTCCCTTGGCCCTCTTATTCAAATTTGTAACGTTTTCAATGTTCTGGAAATGCTCCTGAGTGTCATTTTCTCCCTGGCTTGCAGGATTAAGCTTTTGAGGGAAAGACCAGTCAGTCAGAAGGTTCTGTCACTGTCTTGTGGGTAGACTTCACTTCAAAATTTATTTGGGGATATTATATCCTTTGCCAAATTCTGATAACATAACATCCGTTTTTTTAAATGTTCTAATGTCATATCTTTATATTTCTTTTTGGCTAGTAAGATCTGAAGAATGGAGCAGGAGAGATGGTTACAGGGGTTGAACCTATTTGCTACTATGTGCCAAATCTGGGATTTATTTTCAGTACCACATGGTCACCTAGACACTTCCAAGGTGACCTAAATTATTCCTGGCATTCCAGGACCTAAGGTGTCCCACCTAAGGTGTCTCAGGCCTTTACATTGATCTGGCTGTTTGGCAAAAAAATTCACCAGGTATGTTCCAAACACCCCAAGCACCACTGAGGATGTCCCCAAAGGAATAAAAACTTCAATAATCACCACTTCTATTGGTATAAGTATATTTTGTTTATTTTGAAGCCCGTATCTGAAAGAATTGAGATTCGAATTAATACATAAACCAAACTATAGATAGAACCCTATAAGATCAGGTCATTACATGTAATTATATAATTATAATAGCAACATAGCACAATGCTGTATTATATAAGAAGCTATAATTATATATGTTAATTCAGATATATGAATTATTATATGCTAATTCTTATACCATCTTACGGTTCCTGGTTGGCAGGCACTATAATTACATTATTTCCATAATTTATTTTACTCAGGGTTTACCAACTAAATTTATACATTGTGGGTGCAAATTATGACTGCAATTTAAATTCTCTTCTTTCCCCAGCATTCTTCCCTACTTTCAACCATGGCTTTTTGGAAATTCTGGTTTTGGCCTCAAGCATGTGTTATTTTAGTGATTCATTTGGAGCCTTTGAACTATGCTCAAAGGAAGAATGTTAGTGGTAGAACGGAAGGAGACTTTCAAGAACTATAATGCAAATATTGATGCATTGAACTCAACAATATGGTGGTGGTAGGGTTTGGATCAGCTGACATTTCTGTCCTACTTGTCTCTCCCAAACACTGTACTAGGTCCAGGACATCTGTCAGAGGTATATTGTGAAGGAATAGGAAAGAGAAATTATTAGCAAAGGTGACCTAAATATGAAAGATCATTTTTGAGGGTAGAGAACTCACTGAGTCTTCTTCAGTCTGTCTCCTGTTTACCCTAATTCAAACAAGAATCCTAACCTTAACCATAAACTTAATAGAAGCCAAACCTGTTCCATTAATCTTGATGTAAGTCTAGGCCTAAACTTATAGATAATTGACAATTGAGCAATCACCCTATATGTAACTCTCACTTTCAAGTGTAAATATCATCAAACCTATACAACAACTGTAAAATGAGCCTAAATCTAACCCCAAGGTTTGGCCTAACCAAAAACTAACCCAATACTAACTGTACCAAAGTCTAGCCCTAAATCTACTAATTAGACTGACCCTAGTACTAACTGAAGTTCTAGCCTGAATCCAAATGCTAACTCTAACCCTCTACACCTAACTTATGCCTAAACATCAAATAAACAAAAATTAACAATTGCTCATTTTTTGGTATCCATTTTATAATTTGCACATAGTGTCTGCACAATCTCTTCACCTAAACCTATCCCTATTTATTACCTATCCTATCCTTAACCTTTTCATAAACTCAACACTAATAATTAGCTAAAATGTTAAGATAACCCTATACTTAAAAATCTTTTTTGGGGCCCGGAGAGATAGCACAGCGGCGTTTGCCTTGCAAGCAGCTGATCCAGGACCAAAGGTGGTTGGTTCGAATCCCAGTGTTCCATATGGTCCCCCGTGCCTGCCAGGAGCTATTTCTGAGCAGACAGCCAGGAGTAACCCCTGAGCACCGCCGGGTGTGCCCCCCCCCAAAAAAAAAATCTTTTTTGACTGAGATTTAAAAGCAAATCCTAAAATCTAAACCATACACAGATCTAACACTAATCCTACTTTTCTAACCCTAATCCTAATGCTACAAATAATCCTATCTAGCCTGGAACTTATCCTAGGCCTATACCTATTATTAACTAGAAATTCGCATTGCCCTATACTTAACATCCATTTTTAACCTTTCACACAGAAGAATCTAATGACTATGTAATCTGTAACCCTAACCCTAGCACTAACCCTTATACTAACACCAAACTATAATAACCTGACCATAAACTAAACCTAACCTTAAAAGTAGTCTATATCTAATAATCACTATATCAATAGCTTTAATTTATTTTTTTAACCAGGATCACAGTAAAACCAAACCATTAGCCCTATACAAACCTACCTTTAACTGGAATTCAAATCTTATTACTAACTGTATAGTTACACTGAAGTAAGCCTAGGCCAAAAACAATCAATTGGCCAAAAACTAAAGAATGTCCTATACTTAACATTCATTTTTTCAAATTGCACACAACACAAATCTAATGCCAATAGCTACTCATTTATCAAATGTCTTAGCAAATAACTATAAATAACTATCAGATAACTAATGTCTACATAAACTCTAACCCTAACCCCAGCCTGATCTTTATTCTAACCCTAATTTATGCTAAAACTTTCCCTTACAAAAGCCCAACACTAATTTTTGGCCTGAATTTTGCCATATTTCTATGTATAACTTAGGTTATAAGAAGAAACTCCACAGAATTTAACAACTGCTATGTAAATATAATCCTAACTCTGGTTTTAATCCTAACCCTAAGGCTAATCAAAATTCTGAACCCAAACCTAAACTTATTGCTGAAAACTGACGCCCAGTATTTAATACCTGTTTCTAACTTTGCACATAATGAAACACAATATTTAATGCCTAATCTACCCTTAGCCCTTTTCCTTATCCTTACCTTAATAGTGACACTAATAGTACAAAAAAATAAATAAAGCAACTAATACTTATCCTGAGTTTTGCAATTGCTCTGTGCTAACGTTGGTGGTTTTTTTTTTTATGAGAAATATCACAAAACTCAGCATCTATCTCCTAAACAAACATAACTCTCTTCCTAACTCTAACCCTAATACTAAGACTACTCCTAACCCTGAACCTGTCTTTGGCCTAATCCTATTTACCAGTATTTACTAGCTAAGAATTGATAATTGCCTACTGCTTAACAACCATTTCTAACTTTGTATACATCAAAACATAACACCTAATGCTTACTGAGTCTCTAACCCTAATCCTAGCCTTAATCCTTATCCTAAACATAATTTATACTAAACCTAGTCTTAAAAAATAAAATCATAAATCTAACATTTTGCCTATCCTTGTCACCCATATACATAATTGTTTACCTGTAACTTTCAACATAGATAAATCTTTACTCTAACTTTAGAAATAACCCAAATCCTATCCCTAACTGTAATCCTAACCCTAACCCAAGCCAAATCCTTTTCTTTACCCTTACTGAAGCCTATGTATATGCTTCAATTTAACAATTGCTCTGTATAAAACTTTTATTTTCAAGTTTAAACATAGCCAATCACGTACTATACCCATAATACAATTCAAAACACAAATCCTAACCATTACCCTAACACCAGGGGTCCTCAAACTTTTTAAACAGGGGACCAGTTCACTGTCCTTCAGACTGTTGGAGGGCCAGATTATAGTAAAAACAAAAATTATGAACAAATTTATATGCACACTGCATATATCTTATTTAGAAGTGAAGAAACAAAATGGGAATAAATACAACATGTGGCCCACAGGCCGTAGTTTGAAGACCCTGCTAACACAAACTCTATTTCTATACTAACTTTACCCTAGGTAGGCCTAAACCTAACTTTGTATGAAAATGCATCTTTGCATATGTGATTAAAGCAAAGAACCTTGAGCTGTAGAAGCTATCCCAGAAGAGAGAGGAAGGATCAAAGTATTTTTCATTACCAGTTATGCAATACAATGTGCAACTAACAGCCTGGGCAGAAACAGGAAGAATGTTTTATTAGAATGGGTTGGAAAAAACATTTTCACTTTATTATACTTTTGTCATATAATGATCTGTAATGGCTTTTTTAATCAATTCATTTTACATGGTGTTGGAAAATAATGGTAAATCCTACATGATTTTTCTTACTTAAAAATATTTTGTTTGGGCCCGGAGAGATAGCTCAGCGGCATTTGCCTTGCAAGCAGCCGATCCAGGACCAAAGGTGGTTGGTTCGAATCCCGGTGTCCCATATGGTCCCCCGTGCTTGCTAGGAGCTATTTCTGAGCAGACAGCCAGGAGTAACCCCTGAGCACCGCTGGGTGTGACCCAAAAACTAAAAAAACAAACAAACAAACAAAATTTGTTTGTTCTCTAGATGTATAGAAAAACTGGCTTGTAATTCTCTTTGTAGTTTGATAGGTTGAGTATTCCATCTTATTTAGTAAACTTTGATAATACAACATAACAAAAAACACATGCATGTAATTTTCCAATAAATTATTTTTTTATCGGGGCTGAAGAGATAGCATGGAGGTAAGGCATTTGCCTTTCATGCAGAGTGATGGTGGTTGGAATCCCGGCATCCTCTATGGTCCCCTGTGCCTGCCAGGTGCGATTTCTGAGCATAGAGTCAGGAGTAACCCCTGAGCACTGCTGGGTGTAACCCAAACACCAAAAAAAAAAAAAAAAAAAAGATAAAATTCGTTTTTATCATTTAATTATGTTCAATTTCTAGATATATTTTTGGTGGTCTCTCCAGCAGTTATCTGGGGACTCAGGTAACTCTCAGTGATGCTAGAGAGATATATTCAATGCTGGAAATAACTTTGAGGTCAAGAGCATGTACTCCACCTTTCTATTCTGTTACCAGCTTTGTCCCAGAACCACAGTCCACTGATTTGTCTGCTTATTGATGTCATAAAATGAAATCATCCTTGTCTTTTATCAGATAATTGTTTTACATAATTCCCAGGTAGACCTGAGGTAGATATAATCTTAATGTAACTCGGGTAAGAGTAAATTAATCTAAAGTGTCATTCAAAGTAAAAAGCCTATGTCAGCTGTGGTTGGAGTCCAGTAGGCATAACTGTGGGAGACAGTCTGGAAAATGTAGTATTACTTGAAGTGGCGCTAAAGGTAAGGTGCCTGCCTTGCCTGCGCTAGCCTTGGACGGACCACTGTTCGATCCCCTGGTGTCCCATATGGTCCCCCAAGCCAGGAGCAACTTCTGAGCGCATAGCCAGGAGTAACCCCTGAGCGTTACTGGGTGTGGCCCAAAAACCAAAAAAAAAAAAAAAAAAAAAAGCCTATGTCAGCTGTGATTGGAGTCCAGTAGGCATAACTGTGGGAGACAGTCTGGAAAATGTAGTATTACTTGAAGTAGGAGGAATGTATTTTAAGAAAAAGAGTGCATGGGCCTTTAGAAGCTAGAAGAAGAAAAGAAACCATGTCTTTCCAGAGCCTCCAGAAAGGGCTTCAGAAGTTCATGGCCATTTCTCACCTCCAGAACAGTTGACAAAGATCCAGTCTTGTTCTAAGTCATTGGATGAGACCTACTCATTATGGGAGCAATGTAGAGACCAATGGATTTTGACATCATAAGTGGAATTCTGTCACTGTCATTGCAAGCAATATAGAGAATGCTTTTGTGTTGAGATGGTGGGCAGAATAAGAAAGAATGGTTGAATTGAATAATTTTCTATTTCAAAGCCTCATTGTTGTGAGCAGGTTGTTAGGAATATGGAAGTTGATGACTGCTACTCCAAAGTAGGTAGCTTTGGAGTAGCTCCAAAGTAGGTGAAGTGCAAGGTTATAAAAAGTAGGATGCGTGAAGAAAGTTGTCTCATAAAGAGAATATTTCAGAATTGTGAAGGGATTACAGAAGTAAGCAAGGAACTTCTTATGGAAACAGAAGAAAGAGACCATGCACAGTGGCAGAAAGCACCATAGCAGGGTTGTAGCTTACTATCAGGGTTATTATTGAGCTGAGGATATTTGGAAATGTACCATCGAACACATAGTCTGATTTCTTCTTGCTATTTTGAGTCATATACAAGGAGAGAAATTAAGGAAATTCAAAGAACTAGAATGTGATGGCTGGTGAAATCCTCAGTCTTTCCAAGTTGCTAAAATAATGAGTTCCACTGAAGCCTAAGGGGGAAAGGAACTGTTGGCCAATGCTTCAAAACATATGCAGACCAAGAGCAAACCTTGGCAACCTAGGAAGCTCAAGACATTGATTCGAAGAAAAAACAGGAACAGACATGAGATCAACTAGGACTAAAAAGATAACACAACAGTCTTAGCACATGCTTTGCATGCAGGATATTCAAGTTCTTTCCAGAGTACCTCTGCCTCATCTTCTGTACACTTCCAGGAGTGGCCCTCAATCACAAAGCTCAGAGCACCACTGGGTGTGTCACTTAAAAATGGAAGAAAAGAAAAATCCACTAACAGGTTTCTTATGTCATGGAGAGAATTACACAGACCCCCTTAAGCTTCCTGATGCCCTTACACTGTCACAGAGAGGAATGAGAAACAGTTTTCATATAGTTCTGCTTATGGACCCAGGCTTAAGGTCCATTATTTCCAAATAGAATCACCATGAGAGGGTGAGAGAGTATTTTTGGATCCAGGAGCTTAAGTGGGTCTTAGCTGAACTGTCTGGATCCAAGGTCATTACATCCCTTTGGTGGGGCATGGGGAACCCCTGGAGGTTAGACATATTCATTTTGTTATCAGAAAGTGCCTGACTTCTCCAACAGTGGGGTAGATTGAGAATTGCGATGGAAGATAACATCAGCTCAGCCTGTACCAATAAATGAATCATGAACAAAACTTTCATTGTCAGAATTCAGAAAATTTCAATTTCCTGGAATTGTTTTGTGTGTGTGTGTGTGTGTGTGAAAACTGGATGAGAATGGGAAAGGAAGAATGAAGAATATTCCTAGAGCTCCACCCTTAGTTTATATCGGCCCCCATCATTCAAATGTTGCACAGCTACTGTCTCTTCTTCTTTCCTACATTTCCTACATCAACTCTTTTTGTTTAGTCAGTTTCTCTGATGGCTCACACCTCCCAGGGTACTGATAATATCTCCCTGAAAGTCATCTCATACCTAGCTACTGACACAGAATGCCCAGGCTCCTGTCCATCTAGCTCCTTAAAGAGTCTGAAATTCCTCTTCCTTCAACTGCCTGCTGTCACCTTTCTGCCGGGTCTGGTGTGGCTCTGTTACTCTTCTGTTCTCACTGGGAGTTTGAGAGGTGGGAGGACTCTTCTGGTAGCAGTGCTGAATGCCCCAGACACTACCATCTCCTCTTGGTTGACAACTGAGAAGGAAAAACTGACCCTATCCCTGGCAGGCCCTACTTTCTTCGATGGGTCCTAAGGCATTCTTGTGTTATGAGCCCGTTGAAAGAGTCCACTAAGTTACTTTGTACTGCTCTTTCTTCTAATAATAGCATGACCTTTATCTAGAACTTGCTTTGATTTCACTCCCTGCAGTAGAAGTGAGTTCTACTTTGAGCTCTGATGCTGTTACTAGAATCCTTTTATCCTCCCAACTCAGAAATGGCCAGTGCCAGGTCAATGTACCTAGTTCAGGAACTTCCAAGGTCGTCTTTCTTTCTTCTCAACACCCAACCCCTGACATATATACATGCACATGTACTCACATGGCCTTCATAATTGCCCATGCATTTTCCCCATGTAATTAAGTCACTTTTTGAATTTGGAGCTCAACTTAGCTATTCAATTAAGTTGGATTGTATCCTTTCCATGAACATTCAGAGCTCCCGGAGTGGCTCCTGTGATTCGATGGAGGCTTCTCCTTTTTTCTCCCTTTTATTGTCATGTCTGCAAAGTCAGCTTCTTGTGTGGCATTTCCCTGAGAGTTTGTACTTTCTCATTAAACCGTGCATGTCTTCTGGATGGTTTACCTTAATTCATTATTATCTCTCAATTGAGTGTAAGGAAAATTTGCAGATGTTCAGCATTTTATAAATTATGACAAAGTATAAAAACAACTCTTGTGACCATATAGTTGCCTTTATTCACAAAGAGGACCCACCTGCCTCTCACTGGTGCCTCCCCTGGAAATTTTCTGTTATATCCTGGGAGACTCATTTGTTCTGTCCTTGGCTAAGGTGCTTCAGAGCTACTGTGTAACTGTAACATATGGCATGGCTACTTTCTGAGTATGAGCAAAATTCTGAAGTGTGGAAAAACTAATGGTAGGTTTAGAGGAATGTAAATGAAAATAAATGAATGAATAAATGAATGAAGAGAAATCAAAGAACTGGAAGAACCCAAATCTGGAGACAAAGGAAGATAAAATCATGCAAAAGACTTGAGAGCTTGGTGCCGGAGAGATAGCATGGATGTAGGGCATTTGCCTTGCATGCAAAAGGACGATGGTTTGAATCCCTGAGTCCCATGTGGACCCCTGAGCCTGTCAGGAGCGATTTCTGAGCATAGAGCCAGGAATAACCCTTGAGCACTGCCGGGTGTGACACAACCCCTCCCACAAAAAAAAAAAAAAAAAAAAGACTTGAGAGCCATGGCTCTCAAGATAAGCAGGGGCTGGTCGTCAAGAAATTGACCTAATGAGCAAAAATTTACTTTTCCCCTCTTCAATATAGCTGGGGCAGGAAGGTAGGAGGATTGTAAGACTCAGCAATAAATTTGAACATGCAGACTATAAGGATGTGTAGTATCTACCTTAACAAAATATCACAAAATTAATAAAACAAACACTCATGAATGTGAGTTCAACTAATACAGAATTTGTGGTTTCCTAGGGGATTATGATAAATGTAGCTTTACCCTCTATGTAGAATTTACTATGCAAATTTATAATATAAATAATTAATCTACTTAAGAAAATCAACTGCTTCCAAGTACCCTCAAGTGCTTTAGAAACACTGATTACATAAACACAATGATTAATTTTATTCTGCAACAAGTGACCTAGTATGTTCTCTGTAAACATCAGGCTATCAAGTTTTAATTATTAATGTGGCTGTAAGTCACAAACTGCATTTCTTGAAAAGTTTCAAGATTTTTTCCAATGCAAAAGATCTTCTCAGATTAACTTATACTTTATATTATTTAATATTGATTCCCTATGTATTATGGTAGGTTGAACTCATACATTATGTTCTTTAAAATTGACAGCTAGCTGGATTTGGTCTTTTGTTACCAGAGGCTACTAAAAGACCAAGCTTAGAACTCATTTCAAGATTTGAGTGTAGAGGAGCCCAAATAATAGTATAGCAAGTAGGGATATTTGCCTTACATGAGGCAGACTGGGATTTGATCCCCAACATCCATTATGGTCCCCCAAGCACCATAAAAAGTAACTTCTGAACACAGAGCTGGGAGTAAGCACTAAGCACAGCTAGGTGTCGCCTCTCCCCAAAATATATGTGGAGTTTTGTATGTAGAAAATTAGCCTGCGAGGTGGCGCTAGAGGTAAAGTGTCTGCCTTGCAAGCGCTATCCAAGCCAAGGAAAGATCGCGACCTCGGTTCGATCCCCCGGAGTCCCATATGGTCCCCCCAAGCCAGGGGCAATTTCTGAGCGCTTAGCCAGGAGTAACCCCTGAGCATTAGCTGCAACGCAAAAACTAAAAATCTCAGTTTCACAAGAGAAAAGGAATTCATGTATTTTTCAGAGTTCAGAAAAGTTAAAGTTGGTATTCATTCATACATTTATTCAGTCTCCTATAATGGGCTTTTGAACTCCTGGAGCACATGCAGATATGAAGTAGAAGATATTTTCTATCCTCAAGAACTTTACACCCTGAATTAGGCCTTAGTAGAAAAGATGGTCAGAACCAAATTGCTAATTATTGGTGTAGATAGTTGTTGATTTATCTCCTGTATATGCCTGTCTCCTACGTAGCAACAAAACTATGCCTTGATAGTTAACAGGGATTTATTATACAAAGGAAAAAGTCCCACTTCCCTTCCCCCAGGATCTCAGAGGAACAAGTACTATGTTAAAAGAAAGAGCATGGAAGAAAAAATATTAACAATAACCATTTCCAGAAATGAATAGCAGTCAGTAAAACTGATGGTCATGGTGGGTGGGAGGGAACTAGTATGGTACTGATTTGATTAGCATTTAAGGACAGAGATAATGAGATGAGTTTATTGTCCTGATAGGGGTGTGTAGTCTGTGGGATGGTTTATCTATCAGCCATAATGAGATTTCAACTCCTACTCACACCCTCACTCCCACCCCATAAAAGAAATATCTGTTTCCAGTGACCCAGGAACACAGACATTTGTTATTCATACTTTTTTTCTCTTTGTATAATTTCTATTAACTAGTGAGCCATGCTTTGTTGCTACACAAGAGAGAGATACATAAAGGAGCTTCTCAAACACTTACTTTGTGGATGAGGAAAACCATGGGAGCATCACTGAATAGTTTGTAATGTAAAAAATAAAGCAGGTACAAAAGCCAAAGATCCATCTCTTCTGAAATCACTTCAATTCACTTGAATGTTTTTTTTTCCTTGTCTGCTTTCATTGTTATCTGGTGTGAAATACATGTTGGGAAGGAGTCCTGTCAATATTAGTTACTGAACTCCTCTTGGAGAGATTTGTTCACCCTAACCCTGTTTATACATCACTCGACTCTCACCTCCCACTCACACAAACCTTGCTAATCTCACCAAGTGCTTTTGTGCCTCTAAGAAGGAAGTTTATTTAGCCATATGTAGTGATTCATACCCTTTAAAAGTTTCCAATATTAAAGAAGAATAAATGTGACTCTGAGTTTACTTTATAAAGAGAGCACCTTAAATAAGATGTGGAACTATATGTATTTAAAATTTGAAGCGACATATCACTTTACAGTATTGTGAATTTCAAGTTGTTGTTGTTTTCTCTCGTCTCTGTGTGATGATCACAACTCCCTATACCCAAAAGGCCTCATTCTTCCTGTCCGTTCTCCTTTCCCTCTGGCTCCCACCAAATTGTTTGTTCATGACTTTGTTTTGTTGTTTATTTAGGTAGATTGGTGGTTTTAGTAGGACAAATTGTACTCATGAGTGGAATGAACTTATTATTGTCTGACACTTGCTTCTTATTTCACTTAGCATAATCACCTCAGTCATTCATTTTCTCCCAAAGAAAGAGAGTTTCTCTTTCTTTTATCTTCTTTTAATGACAGTAATTGTAGTATTCCCTTGGCATATTTTTTCACAGCTTCTTCCTCCATCCTCTTCTTTGTGGGCATTTATTTAGGTTTATATCATGTTTTGTCTATTATGACTAATGTTGTTATAGAAGCAGAGGTGCAAATATACTTTCAAATTCATGCTTTCATGTCTGTCGGGTGCCTAGGTGTGGTATTGCTAGATCATGGAGAAATTTTATTTCTACATATATGTATTTTGGTTTGGGGGCCACATCCAGTGATGCTCAGAGGTTACTCCTGGCTTTGTGCACAGAAATCTCTCCTGGCTTGGGGGACCATCTGGGATACCGGGAATCGAACCGAGGTTTGTCCTGGGTCAGCCATGTGCAAGGCAAACTCACTACTGCTGCGCTATAGCTCCAGCTTCTATTTCTATATTTTAAAGGAATTTTCTATCTGTTTTCCATAGACTGTACTGATTTACATTCTCACCAGTAGTGTACCAACACTCCTTTCTCTGTAACATACAGAGAATATAATAGACATAACATACAATAGAATTCTCACCAGTGGGAGGCCATAGCTCATAATGACAGAGTAATATAGCCCTCTACAGTTTAGTTTTGTTGTAATATCTGTGGGCCATGTGCAATTCTTCTTTGAAGAAGTGTCTATTCAAGTTTTTAGTTCATTTCCTAATTGATTATTTCTTTGTTAAGCTGTGTGATTTGTTTATATATCTTGAAATTAATCCTTTGTCAGGAGTATGATATGCAAGTTTCTTTGTCCAACTGCTAGATCTTTTTTATTACCAAGTTAGTCTCTTTTCATATGTAGACGATTCTTAATTTGATGGAATCTTACTTGTTTTTGTTTGTTTGTTTTTTCCTTGTCAATGAAACTGAGTCTCCAAATCTGTCTCAAAGGTAAAGACCTGGAATTTATGTAGTACCTATGTTTCTTTCTTATTATTTTATTGGTTACATATAAGCCTAATTCTATTTGAGTTTACTTCTATGTATTGAATTATTGAATTAGTGATAAGTTTCTCTTTTTGTCTTTCAGCGCCATTTCTGGAAGTTTTCCTTTCCTTCTTATATGATGTCTCTTCTGTCCTAGATTAATTATCCATATTTGCATGAATTATTTTTGAGCTCTCCATTCTATTGGTCTGTGGATCAGTCTTTATTCTAATACAACATGGTCTCATTACTATTGTTCAGTCATACAGTTTGACATTTGGCAATCTTGAATATGGAAAAAGTAAAAAATAGAGAATGGGGGTGGGAATAAAGTGGGAAACAAAGGAGAAGGGCAGCACATGGCAAACCTTCTACAAAATGAAAACAGGGTTCAGGATGAAAGAAGTAAAAAAACCTAGAGGAGAGGAAATGGATGAATGAACAAAGCTCAAATAATATTTCTTCATTCTTTGTTTATTTGTGCTTCACTCATGTATTACATGTAACTATGATATGTTGTCTCACTATTTCTTTTTTTTTTTTTTTGGTTTTTGGGCCACACCCATTTGACGCTCAGAGGTTACTCCTGGCTATGTGCTCAGAAATCGCCCCTGGCTTGGGGGGACCATATGGGACGCCGGGGGATCGAACCGCGGTCGGTCCGTTCCATGGTAGAGCTTACCTTATCTCTAGCGCCACCTTCCCGGCCCCTGTCTCACTATTTCTATTGACATTTATCATCTGTCATTATACTCTTCAAAGTATTTTTCCTATAAATTTATTATCTAAGTCATTATTTGATTTTTCAATTGATTCTATCAGAACAGTGCATCTGATTTGTGCTGGGTGTTATGGGTGCTGACTTCAAATATTTTCCATGCAGGCAGCTTTATAAATAGTCACCAGCTGATGTAGCTGTTTCTCTAGCTTACACATATTATTGTTGTTGTTGGGATGTTTTGGAAATGAAAATGTTTCAAGGCATTCTTGGCTTCCATCTAAAACTTCAGTTTTGCAGAAGTATTATCATTACTTTACTGCATTACTTGGAGATTAGGAGACATATAACAATGTATTCAAATTATCATTATAATATCTCCATGCCCACCAGGTGCTGGGTCATAAGAACATACTCAGAGTCATTTTCAGGAAAGGCCCTTAAACTTGGGATTATGAGTGATATTTAGAGCATTTCTATTGCATTTTATTGTTCTCATAGGGGCTTTCACTGGTGATTCCTGGTGGGGGCCAGGAAAAGGGCATAGGGTGACAGGGACCTAATCAGGCATGTGCTCTACCACTTGACCTATCCCCCTTCCCATTTCTATGGTATTTTTAGAAGGTGGTTTGTTATTTATCAAAAGGATAAGTTATGAAAACTGTTCAGTAATGGGCTCAAATTGGCAGGGTAATTTATGAAATAAAGTGTCTGGGTTTTGTTCTTGCTGCCATAAAATGATGAGAGCTATTTTTCTTTTGGCCATCTGTGTCAGCAATGCTATGCCCTGTCATTTGACTTCAGTTCATAGATGCAAGGGAGATAGTGTCCCCTGTAATAGAATGTGCTGGTCATAGCACACCTGAATCCTGGTTGAGGTCCTGGGAAGCTGGATGACCTTTCATGACAGAAAACTGTTCCTCTCACCCTTATCTACTGGCTCTTTCCATTTTCTTGGTCTCCTCCAACAGTTTTGTGAGTGAAGGGAGAATGACCCCTGAGTGTTCAACTCCATTCAATGAAACCACCAATGACCACTTTCAACACTAGAAACCCAAATCAGAACCTGAAGCTTTGGGAGAGGGGAAATAAAACCTTCCTTCATTTTAATAGCAAAAGTGAAAAAACAGATCTTGGTAGCAAACCCCAACAACATAAGAAGTAAGGGAAAGTAGTGCAAAGAAGAAAGCCTTCTTAAACCTACTATTTAACTATATACATTATCCCTAAATTATAAAAATAGTGGCTATATACTGAACAGGGAATATTCTGATATCTATACTAAAGTACATGTAATTTGTAAGAAATCTTACAATTATAGTAAAAGTTAGATTCATGAAAAAAATATCAAATTAAATGGCCCAGTACCAAGAGATGTGATGAGGAGATTTTACAAATGGTTAACCCCAAAAGTGAACCCTTTTTAAAGTGTGTGGACAATATTGTACTGACAAAGACAGTACTATTAGCAGGCAATGTAGCTATGCATACCTGTATGGGTCATATATGTGGCAGATGTCTTGGGTGTATGTTGTGTGGCCCATGTCGTGCAGGGAAATCTGCAGGAGGTAAATAAAGGTCATATAGAACGTAAGCCAAGGTCATTCAAGGGTAGGAATGAAAAAGTAATGATTAACATGACAGTGGTTGTTGATAATGGGAGCAGGGACCAGACACTTGCATTGCATGAGGCCAACCTCAATTCAATGTATTCCTCCGTAGTATATAATTCCCTGAACACTGTCAGGAGTTATTCTTGAGTACAGAGCTAAAAGGAAGTAAGTCTTGTGCAATGCTAAATGTGATATAGTTTAAAATTAATTAAATTTTTAAATAATAGAAAGAAGAATAATCAAGAGGTTCCAATGGTTATAACAAGCAAGGTTATACCACTTTCAGACATTACATTGAAATAGAGATATTTGAGACAGTTTTGGAGATAGTGTTACCAAGACAAGCTGAAGTACTGGAAATGATTGAGAAGAGAGTTGAGAAAAGAGATCTAGGCTTTGGGTGTTCTAAAAAGGAAGACAAGAGGGAGTGGTGGTGGTGGTAAAAAAAATAAAAAATAAAAGGGAAGACAAAGTCATGAGGTGAGTATCTCAATGGAAGGGCTTATCTAGATTTTTTCTTCTCATAATCCACTTTTCCTGTGTGTTGCTACATGGACAAACACTTCCAGAAACACTTCAGATTCATGACATGATTGATTCAGAATTTATGTTTGAGTACAGCCTTATCACCACCCTAAATGCATCTGGTCTTGTCTGATCGTGGAAGCTACACAAGGTTGGGTCTGGTTAGTACTTGGATGAGAGAATTTATATTAATCACTACCCATTCAGAAACATTTTTAGTTCTCAGGCTTTTGTTTTTGTTTCTTGTACAAGTCCTACATTCCATTAAATGACCTCAAAATGGTATCTAGTTAGGGATGAGGAGTAGAGTGGAGTAAGTTTTTGTTTTCATTGATGTTGAGGTATGAGAAGATATTTCGGTAGTGATATCAAAAAGGAACTGGAAACAGCCAAGATACCCTTCAACAGATGAATGGCTAAAGAAACTGTGGTACATATACACAATGGAATATTATGCAGCTGTCAGGAGAGATAAAGTCATGAAATTTTCCTATACATGGATGTACATGGAATCTATTATGCTGAGTGAAATAAGTCAGAGAGAGAGAGAGAAAGATGCAGAATGGTCTCACTCATCTATGGGTTTTAAGAAAAATGAAAGACATTCTTGCAATAACAACTTTCAGACATGAAAGGAAAAGAGCTGGAAGTAACAACTCACCTCATGAAGCTCACCACAAACAGGGATGAGTTTAGTTAGAGAAATAACTATGTTTTGAACTATCCTAATAATGAGAATGTACGAGGGAACTAGAAAGCCTGTCTAGCGTATAGGCGGGAGTTGGGTGGGGAGGAGGGAGATTTGGGACATTGGTGATGGGAATGTTGCACTGGTGATAGGTGGTGTTCTAAACATGACTGAAACCCAAACACAATCATGTATGTAATAAAGTTGTTTAAATAAAAAAAAAGAAAAAAAGGAAGTTTTCCTCTGATATGGGTAAAAAGAAAATTAGCATTGAGTAATGAAGTGACTTGCAGCAACATGTCAATATTTGAAAGATTGTACTTCTGCTTATTTAAGCACCAAATGTACACAGAGCTAATATTTCCTGGAATAAAGCAGGAAAGTTTTCTTATCTTGAGGTCTCCAGGACAGAAGTAGCCAGTAGCTCCTTTGCACAAATGTACCAAGTTGAAGAATGTTGCCAGAGGGGCTGGAGAGATAGCATGGAGGTAAGGCATTTGCCTGCCAGGAGCAATTTCAGAGCATAGAGCCAGGAGTGACCCCTGAGCACTGCCCGGTGTGACCCAAAAACCAAAAACCAAAAAAAAATGTTGCTAGAATTCCCCTTAACTTAACAAGGCATGCTAATTTGTGATCATTTCTAGTTACTCTGGATGAGTGATGAGATAAAGAATTCCAATCTGGTGCTCGTGTTAACATAGCAAGTCTGGTATGTATTCATTAATTCAAGACCACCCAAATTTTTTTTCTGGGACAAATTAACTCATGTGTTAAACTTTATTATTAGGCTTGCCTTCACTTAATAGGAAAATTTATTGCAAATATGAATTGTGCCTTTGCTAGAACAAGTCACTGAGAATAAAAGATTAGCAATATTGAATTTTTTTCCCAACTAGAGAGGCTGGTCCTGTTGTCATTTTTTTTTCTCAAATAACTTTATTTTCTTGAATAAAGTCAATCATCTCTACACTTGGACTACCTTTTGCAGGACTTTAGGAGTGAGATTTTGAAAGGTTCATTAAGTCCACATTGGACTTCTACATCTGTATTTTAAGTTGTGCTTGTCTTTTTATTATTTTGAGCGTAATTTGGTGGTGGCACAAATTATTCTAGTGCTATTTACATCCAAAATCCTAATATAGAAAACTGGTTGAAGCTCAAAGAACTTCCATGAATTAGTAATAAGCACAGGGAAGTGATGATAAAAAGTAGATCTAAGCTGCCAGGAATCGTGTCTCAATATTCATACACATACCTAGGGATACTAAAACATAATATTTGTGCTGTACATATAAAAGAGTTTAAATATTTTAGGGCATGTCTAACAAGGATTCTAAAGTCCTTTGATACTTCCTGTTAGAGGTGTTAAACGAAGGTCATTCTTAGGGTATACCACTGAGGGAGAGACAGTTTACAAATGAAAATATTAACATTTGAAAGGATTAAGTTATCTGTTGGGAAGATGAACAAAGCAGTTAATTTATCTCCAGATCTATCTTCATCTATAACTTTTCTCTACTAGTATACATCACCATCTCAGAAGAGTGCTAGAAGCAGTTCATAGAATTGGATGTAATCTCAATGGAGAGTAAAAAATTACATTACCATTACAGCTTTGGACAACCAACATTATTTCTAGGTTTGGGATGTCTCTATGAAACTGGAAATGGGAATGATCCCCTCCTATACACACACACCACTGGCGTTGCCCATGAGACCTGAGCTGGCCAGTGAGGCCAATACCTATTAGTGTCCAAGATACCGATTTTCTTTTCTAGAAGTAACAGAAGAAAGTGTTACTTCTGGCACAATGGGTATGAAAATCCCAGAAAGAAGACTACATGAGTTTGGAAAATAGACAGTAATTTTGGCCTTTATCATGGCCCATGGCCCATGGACTTCTATAGCTAAGCTCCTTATTTGAATTCAGATATTGGTAACCCATTAGAGGTGCTTTCTCTTGTCTGCCAAACCTAGGGAACAGGCACAGGATGATTAGCATTGAAATGCCATAGCAGTGGGCCTTGGAGAGGTTCTGATTATCACCTGGATGGCCAGCTCTTTGCGGGGTGAATCTTGGTGTCCCCTAGTCTCATGTTTGAGAAGACAGGGTTCTTGACCATTGAGAAGACCTATCACCCATGTCTTCTACCCAGGCACATTCCCAACTTTCTACCTACGTCATATATGAAGCTTCAGTTCTTCATGCTCCAGGCTCCAATCTGCAAACAGGACTTAATAAAGCAGTGCACAACACAGTCTGCCAACCCCATCTTCTAATCTCTGGTTTTTTTTTTTTTTTTTTGGAGGGGAGGTCATACCTGGCTATATCCAGGTGTTATTCTTTGAAATGCTTAGGGAACTGTATGGTGCAGTGAGAATCAAACTCACATTGGCAATGCAAGCACACTACCTGCTGTACTATCACTCTGGCCTCTACTTTTTGTTGAAAGTATTATTAGAACTGCAAATATTAGAATTTCAAAGAATTAACATAAAATGTTGAACCTCTTATGTTTTTTTAGAGGTTCAGGAGATCCAGTCCTGAGGCCACCAGCCCCCAGAACAATGGTAAACTGGAATAGAAAGGAATCTGCTGCCTTCAGTGGCTTGTTCCTTTCTGTGACCACAAACTCTGGCATCCTTTTTGTCTTAAACATCGTGAGTTTTACTCATTTATTTCAGGCCAGGATCTGATAAGAATTTAGTTTTTTCCATACCTGACTTTCAGACACCAAATGCCATCTTTCCCAAAGAAATAGCATTCCGCTTAGATACAAAGCCTAGGTTCCTCTGGAAAAGAGCGAGGGAAGGGGAGAAGAGCAAGTGAACCTCACTCATCCATATGCAATGGAAGAAAATGATCTTCAACAAGGAAAGGGGTCAGGAAAGAGACTAGAGGTTAGACTAGAGGAGTTTTCTCTGCATGTAGCTGACCCCACACTGCCTGCCTATGAATATATGACTTGGAGTCAGGATTTGAAATCAAGACATTCTACCTCCAAAGTCCAAATAGATTCTTTTATACCCTATTAGTAAAGCAGCACTATAAAATAAAGTAGAAGGTAACAAAATTATTTTTATTCTATCCACAACAATTTAATTCACCCATGAAAAGATGAATTCAAATAGTTAGTTGCCAAAAGATGAAGCAGAATGTCATTACTTAATTGTGTTCTATTTAAGTTGTCCCAAGCTCCCACTTGACAACCAAATTATGAGATATTCCACAAGTATTTTCACTATTTGTATCCAATTGATTTTATTCCAACTATGTATGTATGCATATATATACATTTATGTGCATGTTATAGATATATAGTTAATGTACATATTAGTTCACATACTTATGATGATGCCTTAACAGTGGGAAACTCCATTAAAATGATCAAGAATAAGAATGTAATATGAATTTCTATAATGAGACATTATTAGAGAACTTTTACTCAGAAAGCATTAAAGATGAAGGTTTATAGACTTTTCTAAGCCTACATTTGGTTTTATGGCCAAATAATATATATTTTAAGAGTTTCTAATACTTTCTAATGATAACACAAATCTAGTATTGATAAAGATCAAGCATAAATAAAACCTAAAAAGATTTATTATATTTTTACAAGATAAATCCCCAGAATTCTGTTTTGCCACTCCTCTTAATCATTTTGTCAAATAGCATTTGAAAATGTCCCAGAGGCAAGGTGCAATGGGCTGGATCATAAAAGATCAGAGCTAAAAGAGAGTATAATGAGTAGGGGACACTTTCTTTGTAAACACTATTCCTGGCTTGATTCCGGGAACTACATATTGTTTCCTGAGCCCACCAAGAATGATCCCTAGGAACAAAACCAGGAGTAGGCTCTGAATACTCCCAGGTTTAGCCCCAAAAGCAAACATAAAAAATAATTTTAAAATAATGTAAATTTATGATCTCTGAGAGCAGAGCTATAAAAAGACCCCTGAGCACTGCTGGGTATGAACCTAAAACAAACAAAAATAACTTTGTTGGAGGGCCAGAAAGATATTGTAGTAGGTAAAACCCCTGCCTTGCATGCAGCCAACCCAAGTTTGATCCCTAGCACCATGTATGCACCCCCTCTCAACACTTCCAGGAGTAATCCTTGAGAAGCACAAAGAATAAGCACCCCCCCCCACACACACAGCCCCTAGAATGGTTAAGGCGCTTGTTTTGCATGCTGCTAAAACTATTTTGAATCCCTTTATATTTTGACCTTATATTGTCCCTGAAGGCCTCTAGGAGTGATCTCTAAGCACAAATCTAGAAATGGTTCCTGAGGACTTCTGGGTTTGACCATCCACCAAAAAGAAATTTCTTACAATTATTTTTTGTGATTAAATCCAAGGTTTCAAAGCATGTATTCTACCACAAAACTGCAACCCAGTTCTCTCTTAAGACTCTTTGAATCTGTAACCATTCTCCTCTTTATTTTTCTTGACATTGATTATGACATTCATACTAAAACTTAAAAACCGGTGACGATTCATTGGTATCCTAACAGAAAACATGTGCCTGCTTCTCAGTGGTGTCATTTACAGTAATAGGATTATTAAGGACTATTGGGTAGTTATGGTTTTCAGCTGATCACCTCCAGGCTCCACATTCCATGATAGATACTACCTCTAATAGTACTATGTACTACATCTTACATCTAATCACAGCAGACATAATCCAAATTGGTTTGTATTACAAAGACATGACTTGAAATAACAAGAATAACAAGCATTGGTGGAATGATTCACATTTTTGCTTTTGACCAGGCCTCACTTCTTTAGACTATAAACTATATGTTTAACATAGAAATAAAAAAAATAGCATCATCTTATTTAAAAAGAAGGCAACAAGTTCACCAGACATATTTTCATCATGAATATTCCACACACACTAATAAATTGATGGAACTACAAAAACTGACCATTGTTGCTTCATTCAGACCACGTTGTGGGAAGGAATGTGATGGAAGTGGTGCTTGCTCGGGGAATGTAAATGAAAGATTTCTTCAGGGTTGACAGTCACAAGTATGTAAATGGAAGATAGGTCCTCCCAACCCTGAGGATGCAACTATCTGATGTAATACTGTGAGTCCTTGGAAAGCAAGACTTACTTGAAAAAAATTGCAATTCTAAGACAAAGATTAGCAAGTGAAGAGTTGGATGTTGAAGGTTTTGATGGACATTGCCAAACTGGTTTTAAGCTAGGCCTTGCCAATTGATGCTCTGGTTTAAGGGGTATGAGAAAGCTGGTTTTTCATGTCTGTACTAAAGCATTTAGTGGCATTATTCTATGTGATGCTCCAAATCATTATATTTATGTAAAGAGATTATATTTTATTATATATTATATTATATTATATTGTATTATATTATATTATATTATATTATATTATATTATATTATATTATATTATATTATATTATATTATATTAATTATATTATATTATATTTGATTGTATTTTGGTCTTAATTGCTTGCTTTATCTACGTGTAGTTCTTCTTGGAAATGCTCATTCATCTCCTTCTAAATTATTTTTTTATCGAGTTTGTTTTTCTTTTATCCTTATCAAATTCTTATACTTACCTTGTTTCCTTTTTCCCCAACCTTCTTGTTTCTTTTTTTTATCATATCATATTTATCATTTTCTTGATATTGATCTTTTGTGAAATAGGGTATTGATCTTGTTTTTTTGAAATCCTTGTGGGCATTTTGTAATGCTCTCAGATCAAATCAGTTAGCTTTCTTTTTGTGATCTGTAGGGCTCTATCAATCTCTTAGGAAGGCCTTTTGTATCTTACATCCTATTACACTCTCTACTTAATAGCCTTCTGTTCTATAATTTCACTTAATTTTTATCATATTTCAGTTCTTTATTAAGGAGTTTTACATTGCATAGAATATTTTAATATTTTGCTTAATATTAAGTTATTAAAATTGATTCAGGTTATATGCCACTATATTTCTAATCGAACTGTTGTAAACTGTAAGAGTATGAGAATATACTTAATATACTTAAAGACTTTAATATACTTTAAAAGTCTTTAATATACTTAAAGTGCCCAGGAGGGCCTAGTCAGGAGGATGTATGGAAATAGAACACTAGTTGGGACTCAGCAGGAAATATAATCTACTTAAAGACTATAACTTAATTTCTCTGGGCATCTGTGTTATATGAAATTATTTTTGCTACTAAAAATATTACTGAAATTAGTATTATTGAACATGTGTCTCAGTGGACGTGTCCAAAATCCCTCCCCTTTTTTTAGTCTCTAGTTTTCTAGTTGATTTTTACATTGAGGAAAGTGTGAGGTCAGCAACATGAACCAATATTAGAAAATCACTCAAAACATTTACTTTTCCAGTTTTTAGAAATTTGGGGGTACAGATTAACCACACCTAGCAAAGTTTCAGACTTACTCTGGGCTCAGAACTGTATACAATGTTGGGTATTGAACTCAAGTCAGCCACAAGCAAGATAATGATATACTATCAAGTTTTCTTCAAGTTCCATAAATTGAAAGGAAAGAAAAGTGCGTTAGGGGTTGTCTTCTTACCCCCTCTACTCCCCTAATCTACAAGGGCAATTCTGAGTCTGGTAAAGAAAGATTGTTTTAGTTACATGGAGAGAACTGAAAGGCAGAAAAATAATCTTCCACAGAAGTTAAAAATAGGTGTGAAAGGGTATAATGGATCGTGGAGAAGCAATGTTGGCATCCTGGCAGTAGGTGTGGTGTATTTAAAAAATATATTTAGGTCCAACTTCTATCAGTTCCAAGGGAAGTGTCATTTGCTCTGGCAGAATCTGCCACTTGTAGTTTTTACCCAGTTTTCCTGCTCTCTGCTCGTCTTGGGCTCTACCAAACACTGAAATCTAGAACAGGAAATGTAAAAGTCCTTTATCTCGGAACTCTGCTTAATACGCTAGAAAAATCTTTTTGATTAATCTCATTTCAATGTCTTCATCTCATTTATCTTAAGGAACAGAGTGTTCTGTTTTCTACATCTTTTATTTTTCACTGTCTATAGAAAAAGTTTTTTCCCATTTACTCTTGGCAAAGTACATAATAGATTTAAACAGAAACATAACTTTTATCTTGACTGCAAACACAATTTTTTTTAAAAAGGCCATAAATAGATAGCGAGAGTACTAGACTGAGCAAAATGAGTCAGAGGGAGGATAGACATAGAATATTCACATGAAGTTGTGGGATTAAAAAAAGATAGTATAATAATACTAAAATATATAATAAAATAGATTAAATAAATTATTATTAAATAAAAATATATTATATAAAATGTAATACTACTAAAAAAAGATAGTATAATAATACCCAAAGACAGGAGAACCAGTCCATGTTAGGAAGCTTGCACAAATAGTGGGAGAGTGTGCAGTTAGGGCAGAGAAGAGCCCACTATGACATTGATAGTTGGGAATGATCACTCTGGGCAAGAATTGGGTACTGAAAGGACATAAAGTGATATGCATGATACCCCTTCAGTAACAATAGTGCAAACTACAGTTTCTAAAAGAAACTCGCATCTGACCCAGGACGGACCTAGGTTTGATTTCGGCTTCCCATAGGTCCCCCAAGCCAGGCGTGATTTCTGAGTGCAGAGCCAGGAGTAACCCTACTGCTGCCAGGTGTGGCCCAAAACCCAATCAATCAATCAAGTTTAAAAAACTTTTAACTCAAGGAGGAAACTGCACTCTCCAAGCAAGTGAAAGCAGAGATTAACAGATGGGAATATATTAAGCTGAGAAGCTTCTGCACCTCAAAGGAAATAGTGCCCAGGATACAAGAGCCACCCACTGAGTGGGAGAAACTATTCACCCAATACCCATCAGATAAGGGGCTAATCTCCAAAATATACAAGGCACTGACAGAACTTTACAAGAAAAAAACATCTAACCCCATCAAAAAATGGGGAGAAGAAATGAACAGACACTTTGACAAAGAAGAAATACACATGGCCAAAAGACACATGAAAAAATGTTCCACATCACTAATCATCAGGGAGATGCAAATCAAAACAACGATGAGATACCACCTCACACCCCAGAGAATGGCACACATCACAAAGAATGAGAACAAACAGTGTTGGCGGGGATGTGGAGAGAAAGGAACTCTTATCCACTGCTGGTGGGAATGCTGTCTAGTTCAACCTTTATGGAAAGCGATATGGAGATTCCTCCAAAAACTGGAAATCGAGCTCCCATACGATCCAGCTATACCACTCCTAGGAATATACCCTAGGAACACAAAAATACAATACAAAAACCCCTTCCTTACACCTATATTCATTGCAGCTCTATTTACCATAGCAAGACTCTGGAAACAACCAAGATGCCCTTCAACAGACGAATGGCTAAAGAAACTGTGGTACATATACACAATGGAATATTATGCAGCTGTCAGGAGAGAAGAAGTCATGAAATTTTCCTATACATGGATGTACATGGAATCTATTATGCTGAGTGAAATAAGTCAGAGAGAGAGAGAAAAACGCAGAATGGTCTCACTCATCTATGGGTTTTAAGAAAAATGAAAGACACCCTTGTAATAATAATTTTCAGACACAAAAGAGAAAAGAGCTGGAAGTTCCAGCTCACCTCAGGAAGCTCACCACAAAGAGTGATGAGTTTAGTTAGAGAAATAACTACATTTTGAACTGTCCTAATATTGAGAATGTATGAGGGAAATGTAGAGCCTGTTTAGGGTACAGGCGGGGGTTGGGTGGGGAGGAGGGAGATTTGGGACTTGGGTGATGGGAATGTTGCACTGGTGATGGGTGGTGTTCCTTTTATGACTGAAACCCAAACACAATCATGTATGTAATCAAGGTGTTTAAATAAAAAAAATATATTAAAAAAAAAAAGAAAGAAAAAAAATTTTTAACTAAAAATTTAAAAGTCTGTGAGCTTACAAGTTCTTCAGTTAACAATAGGAAGTGGTTTGTTTGAACAGCAGCTCTGGAAGCAGCAGGGAGGGTATTCTGGGTTCAGCTTCCCTAAGAACCATCCCTCCCATTCTTACCTGTTCTCCATTTAAAATGAGCCCAGGAGAGAATATGATTCAGGAGGAAGAGTCACTTGTCAGTTTTACATGAGACACAGAGACTGGAGTCTCTGGTGAGGTCTGCCCTGAGCTCTACCTTAGGTAAAGCATGAAAATGCTTGCTTCAAACAGCAGAATCACTGCCAGGGGAGTGCCTCTGACTACCACCCCCAAATGGAGAGTAATATATGCTTCCCAAATTGCCCCAGGTGCCCTCTCACAAATGGCTTCAGTCTCACCATGTTGTGTGTGTTGGCACATGTGGAGGACAGAAGGGCTAATGCCTGTGTGAAGAAATGAGAGAATAGCCTGAAAACCATCATCCTCAGAGAAGGCTCTTATTCCTGCATACTACTTTTTGCACTCATTTGATGAATGATGTTTGACTCTAAGATTCACTGCAAAATATACTTGATCTGTTCCTTATCTGGCATTAAAATAAATCTACATTTCACAGTGAAAAAATGTGGTGGCTCCTTTTTTTTTTTTTTTTAGGCTTGCCTTAGGACATTCATTGAATCATAATGCTACTAGGATTTCCAAGCCAAGCACTCCCAGTTGAAGCATTACAATGCAGTCACAAGTTTAACTTATGGCCCTTGGGAAGTCTTAGTCCTATTTCTTTCTAATCCTCTAGATCAAATATTGCCCCTCAATTTGATACTCTGATTTTAAGCTGTCAGTTTTCTTGGGGGATTTATCTCATTCAAAGGTGCTTAACAACTCTCTTAAAACAATGATTCGCATACCACGCATACCTCCTTTAATTTCCTAAATTCAGATATTACCTTCAGACATACCATATAACAATCTTAATAGAAGTGTACTGATCAGGGCCCAGAGAGATAGCACAGCGGCGTTTGCCTTGCAAGCAGCTGATCTAGAACCTAAGGTGGTTGGTTCGAATCCCGGTGTCCCATATGGTTCCCCGTGCCTGCCAGGAGCTATTTCTGAGCAGACAGCCAGGAGTAACCCTTGAGCACCACTGGGTGTGACCCCCCCCCCAAAAAAAAGAAGTATACTGATCAATTGTAGTATTCCAAGAAGTTCTGTAAGAATCCCAATCTAATTTTAAAATATGCTTCACTACAACAAAAATGAACAATTTGGCCAGATAGAGAGAGAGAGACACAGAGAGAGACAGAGACAGAAAGACAGAGACAGAGAGAAAGAGAAAGAGAGAGTGCTCCACAGCCTGCACTGTCCCATGCATGCAGAAGGCCCCAAGTTCAATCCTCAGCATTTCATGATCCCCAAGCACCACTAAGAGAGACCCCAAGTATATTGTCAGTAGTAGAACTGGCAGGTGTTACCAACCTCCCCCCAAAGAGGTACCTATTAGCAATGACCTTTCTCTTTGCCACTGGTTTCCATCAGGGTAATAGCTGATGACTTTTTCACAGATTCCTTTGATCGGGTTAGGAAAATTGCTGGCTTGGTGACTGAAAGAAAGTTTTGAGCTTATCAAATGTTTTCATCTGTGTCTATTAACATGATCATATGATGTTTGCTCATTTTGTTGATGTGCTATATCTAAATATCAAATTCAAACCATACTATGATATATTCCACTGGGTCCTCTTATTAAATATACTTTTGATATGCTGATATTGGAGTACATAGATTTGAGAACTGATATATCTATATTCATAAATAATAATCAGTCTATAATTTCTCTTGGGTTTAAGTTCGACTTTTTTCTCTCAGTTCAAGTTTGCAACTGAGTTTCTCTAGTGAATTCTACATTTTGTTTGTGCTTCTAAACTTCAGAATTACCACTTGGTTCATGGTAATAATGTCATTTCTCTATGGGTATTTTCAGATGGATGAACTATTCCTATTATGGTTTCCTTTAGCTCCTTTGTTAAGTTTGGTTCAGAACAGGCTTTCAGAACTAAGCTGGCTCTGTGGATGTGTCAAGAGTAAGTTTGGAATAGGCTATGTTAATCAGCATCCATTTGACCCATGTGGTATGGCTCTAAGGCCTAGAAAGGACTCAGCATTATTCCACTCCTACAGGAAATGAAGTTAAGGATAAAGACAATATAGAGGCAAGACAATGTGACAATGGCCAGAAAATCTCAGAAGAAATGAGCTAGAATCTAGATGTTGTTTTTTGTTTGCTTGCTTGTTTATTTGTTTGGTTTTTTTTACCTTTAAAGTCTTTCCTGGTTATGATACTTTAAATTCTGTAACTTGGGAGATGCTCTTTGCTAACAGAACTTTTTTTTTAAATATATTTTTATTTATGTAACATGATCATATTTGGGTTACAGTCATAACCAGAACACCCCCCTTCACCAGTGTAACATTACCCCCTCCCCGTTCCCATCCCCTGCCTGTATTTGAGAGAGGCATTCTACTACAGTTATTTGTTTTTAAGTTCAGTAAGTTGTATTTTTCCCTTAAAGGATAAGAGTAAAAAAATATAGTAAAGCTGTGATAGTGGGAATCGCCATTGTTTGCATAGGTCCAGAAAAATGGAGAAAAACTCCTTGACCTGATTACAAAAAGGCCTCACCCTAGAAGTTTATTGGCATAAGACAGACTCTGGGTTCCAGGCATACCAGTTTGTCCAACTCCAATCATTCTCAAGGTCCCGGTGAAACTTTTTCACACTCTAGCTATTGTTGGTATCAGATTCTTATATTTAAAGATTCTGGATTCTGTGCATTTTTTTCATCGATGTCAGGCTGATGTGGAGCATCCTCTAGTTTCAGCATACCATTAAATGCAGAGCGATCTGCCCTGCATGCAGACTGTTGCTGAGTCGTCTGGGTGTTGGGAGCACTCCTTGGAGTAAGTCAATGCCAAAGCAGTGGTAGGTCTTCCCTGGTAGATCCTGGTATGTTATAGACATAGATATAGATCCTTGGATCCTGGTAATGTTATAGACAATTGTGGTTGTTTCCATAGATGGTATCCATTGTTCAGGTGTGTGTGGGTGATGCCCATTCTTCTGAGGCCTGAGCCAAATCATCATGTCAATGGCTAACAGAACTTGACCTGTAAAAGAAGTCTTTAGTATTTTGAGCTAATATAAGTATCTTGGGGAAGGACTAGTCTAAAGTAAAGAGGATAATTCTTGTACATTAATAATGAAAACAGTCATAGAAAAGTGCTACAAAATTTATAGCCAAAACAGAACAAACCTGCTGGAAATGTTGGTTTTGATAATCATTTGTTTTACTAGAATTTGATGAATATGTAAACTTTAGAGAAAATGCATTACCATTTAAGGTATTTGGTTCTTGGTTTTCTTCTGTTTGGGGGACAAACCCAGAGTTGCCTAGGACTTACTCCTGCCTCTGTGTTTAGGAATCATGCCCAACAGGACTGCTAGGGATCAAGTCCTGGTCAGCCACATGCAAGGCAAACACCTTACTTAGTGTACTATAGCTACAACCCTCTAAAATATTTGGTTTTTGATAGTAGAGTTCTACTTAATTCAACTTAAAAAGTCTGGATTCCTTCCTTCTATATAAGGTGACACCAATTATACCCTTTGACTTAAAAAAAGTGTTTGGACGTGGGGATTTGCAAATAGTTTCAGAGAGAGACAAATGTGAAATAAGTGCTCTTACCCAGTGAACCATCTCCCCAGCCCTAGATCTCTCTGTCATTATTTTTATTGGGCACCAAAGACCTGCATACTAGAGAACTGGCATTTCTTATGCCTTAACATTTGTGTTCCATCTTTTGAAATGCTCTGTGGATCAATGAAATCAAAGAAGCAGTTGGCAGCTTTCATGCTGGGCCCAGTGTAGGTTTTAGGGGAACAGTCATCAGCCCTGCCTCTGAACCACTTCTGGAGGGAATTCCCAGAATACTTACACCCTGTATGTTAGCAACTGGAAGAGATACTGCTGAGTGCTCCCAAGCAAAGCAACTGTGAATTCTTGCTTTTTTGAGAGACATTTGTCCTTTGATAAAACTTTTTATAAGCTAAATAAAGCCCATAAGCAAGAGCCAATGAAAGTAGAGTGCTTTGTTTGAAGAGGAATATTACCATTGTCTAGTGATGATCTTAGGTGCAAAACCCACCTTCAGTTCATCCCAAGGATTTAGGAATGAAAGAGGGAGCTAGGGATTGACAAAATCTCTATATCAAGACACTACACTTTCTTTGGCTTCTATCTAGAAAGAATTTTTTCAAACAAGCTTGTTTTTAACAGGAAAAAGAATGAGGGTATTCTGAAAACTGTTTATGTCTTCTTAACTATGATGACTTGACTATGATAACCCCCTTTTCAATGAAAAGACATTACTGTCATTGACAAAGTATTTCAAGGCAGACTCAGTTAACATGTTATGTGTATAATGTATTAGGAAGAATAAGTCATAAGAGAAAAGCATATCCAAGGGCAATATTACAGTTATTTTTTTGTAGTTAAAATTAAAGACCTAAAGGGCTGGAGAGATAGGACAGCAGTGTTTACCTTGCAGGCAGCCGATCCAGAACCTAAGGTGGTTGGTTCAAATCCCGATGTCCCATATGGTCCCCCGTGCCTGCCAGGAGCTATTTCTGAGCAGATAGCTAGGAGTAAACCCTGAGCACCACCAGGTCGGGCCCAAAAACAAGCAAACAAAAAAAAAAGTTAAAGGCTTTAAATCAATTCATTTTGCTCGTAAATCCATTTCTAACTCACCAGTGATAATGATAAGCCACAATTATCCCTTCCTTAATTATTTGAAGTCGAGGATCTTATAAGATCAATGGTTATTCTTTCTAACCAAAGCACAGGTTAGAGCAATGTAACATTGTCTTGGAAGAATATTTGTTTCTTTAAATAAGATGGAAATAGACAATGTCTACTGAAACCCAATCCGTAGACTAAGAACAAAATTGATAGAGAATAGAAGAGGTGGAACAATGGGCAAGGGCTGGGGATATTGGTACTTTGGTGATAGGGATAGAGAGGTGTCATTGTGCCACTAAAACATACATTTAAAGTCCTGAAAACCAGCTCTACTTCCACAAAAACAGTTACAAAACTGTAAATAAAATGGGGGCACTAAAATAAACTCATAAAACCAACTCAGTAGATCCCAGTTATGGGCTGCTCTCTGGCTGTATTTTATACAGACTTTATATACATATATGTATACTTTATTGAAAAATTAAAAGCTGTAAGTTGAGTTAAAGGATAATTAGCTCTGTTGAATATTATATCTGGCCCTCTATTGGCCAGTCTATTTTAGTTTCCAATAAGAATAAACAGGTGTTGCATTAAATAATTAACGATGGGGTTGGATGGCGATGGATGGCGATGGATTCCTTTTTGCCACCCCAGGCCACATGGCTCTGCAACCTTCATGCAGCCGGCGAGTTTCAGGCCCAGGTGAAATCACTCACACGCAGGCTTCAGGAAGAATCATCTTTATTTATGCCCTAGCCACCACAGGTGTGTGGCCTATGTTAACCTTTCAAGCATTTAGCAATATTTTGCTAGCCCTGCATCTTATCTCCTGTTAGCCATCTTCCCTTTGGGCTCCATGCGGCCCAAAGATTCAAAAGCCAGGAAGCCAAGCCGGGCCAAGAGAGAAACGGCAAAAAGGCAAAAGGGCCCGAATCCCTTTCGTCCCAGGCTTATCTAACTTTTTCCCGACCCCTCCCAGGAATGGGAGGTCTTGCAGGTAGGGTCACACCTATTATCCGGTTAAGACCCCTCCCAGAAATGGGTGGGTCTTAGGGTACACCACAACAGGTTTGTTGAACTATTGTGCTACATATTACAAAATACAAATAGAATTTTACTTTACACATTAGCTAGCAATATGCATTGTTTAAGACAGGCATTGTCCTTACTTTTAAAATCAAGATTTCAGTATAACTATTCCTGCTTTCTTATGGTTCCTGGGAGATGCAAATGAAATAACACAGAAAGCTACTTTATGAGTTGGAATATATTATTCACTTTTTGCACTTTTCTGTGGCTTTCTAGATGTTGGATGATATTTTGAGCTAATGATTTAGGAAATTGATTATCTATTGATTTATTATCGTTTAAGAAATCTAGAAACTATTTTAAAGAAATATCTAGCTTTTAATTTCATCCTATTTCCATTAGATAGTTCAAGTTCAGTTCCATTAGCAAAGACAGTCTGAGGTGGACATTTTGGTGGGGGCCAGTATTGAGACTTTCAGAGATGTGCTTTTGGCTGATGAATAGTAGAAGATGAAGAGAGCAGAAACATTTGAAAAATTAATGCTACGATACTATGCCCCCCCCCAAATCCCCTTAAGTTTCTGAAAAATAGTGTGCTGCTAAAAACTAGCAAGACTGGGGCCAGAGATGTGACTCAGTGGTAAAGCACATACCTGGCATCTGTGAAGATTTAGGATTGATCCCTGGCACCAAAAAGCAAGTCAAACTAAAAAGACTAGCACCAGTAAAACATATATAATGTCAAAGCATGCAGAATATATATATATCTTGATTGTTAGTCTAATGTTTCTTGCAATTATAGTTTATGTGTAAGAAAGTTAGGCCACTATGAGAATTCAGATTAACTCTTTTAATAATTTTATGCTCCAAGAGACATTGATAGTTTTGTGCAAAGAAAACTGTTATGGGTGCCGGAACAATAGCTCAGTGGTGTTTGCTTTGCATGCGGCCTACACATGACAGACCCTTATTTGATCCCTGGCATCTCATATGATCCCCCGATCCTGCCAGGAGTGATTTCTGAGTGCAAAGCCAAGAGAAACCCCTGAGCGCTGCCGAGTGTGTCCCCCCTATAAAAAAAAAAAGCTGTTTTGAAACACCAATTCCACATTGAATGTACTGTTTAGCAAACAAGTTCCTTCTACCTCAGTGTCTTACACAACTGCATTGTTGACTTATGGGCAGGGAAAAAAGAGCTTGTCAAAAAAGCATTGATTTTGTAGGTCACGGTTTCCTTCCACTCTCTCATTGTGGAGAGCAGAATCCATAGACTACACTGCTGTTCCATCTAATTACCTTTGAAAGCACCCCAACTGTACCCCAGAAGCACCCAGCAGCAAAAAAAAAAAAAAAAAAAAAAAAAAACCTTGCTCTCTAAAGAACAAGATGAGCAAGCATAGACACTACCTCTGAAAAGAATTAAAATCTGTGGTATCATGTCAATGAGTCCAACCTAATATTTCCCCCAATACACTTGGTCTAGGAAAACTTCCGTCTCTTCATTGATGGTCCAATGCATATGCTGCATGACCATGAGCTTGAAATACAACATAGATAGAATAATTGCTTGCATCTATAGAGCCAAAAAAGGTGTTTTTAACTTTAAAATTATCTGACTGGCCATAAAGGCCTTTAGACTATTTGATTTGAAATGCATTCTGTGGAAGAGTATGACCTCTGGTGTTAAACTAGAGAAATTCTAGCACTTAAACATTTTAATGGAGGAAAGTAAAAGCAAATACATTTTCTAAGAGCTTTTGCACTGGAGGTTGCTTGCCCTGTTCTAGATTCTTTCTTCCAATGCCAGAACCTTTTTCTTGGTCAAACCTACCCTTCCCTTTTAGCACTCAAAATAAAGGATGAATATCAGCTGTGCACAAAACATGAATTCTTTATCCTGATGGCTTAATGGCATGTGTGCATCTCTATTATCCTTTATTATGAAAAATAAGACATAAATTGAACATATTTTTGACATTCACCTCAAAGTTCCCAATTCATTTCAGGAATGAAGAAAATAGAAGTGGTGAAGCAGACTTTATTGACTTATTTATGCATAATGTTCCCCTCTCCCTTATCTTCCCTCTGTTGATGACAAGGTTGCATTATCCAGGATTCTTGCTCCAAAGAAGCTTGCTGCCACAGGGCAGCCATGTGGATTGTGGGCAGGGAGCCCAAAGAGTAGAGTTGCTGGTATAGTGAGGAAGCATTGGGGATTGAACTTACAGCCTTATACTTGCAAGGCCGGCATTGTGGTCCCTGAACCATCTCCAGATACCAAAGAATTAGACATTTCCCTGTCATTGCTCAGCAGAGTAAAATGCCCCAACAAAGACGTTATGGCGAGTTAAGACTAAAAATGAGAGGAAGACGCCCCATGGCAGACACTGAGTAACAAGCATTGGTGATTAGGCCTGAGCTGACTTCCTGAACAGAAGAAAGGTGAACCTTGTTTCACTGACTTGCTCCCCAATAACTGCTCAAATAATAGGACTTGGGCCCTATTATTTTAGTGTTTGATGAGCCTTTTCCAATCACCCTTCATCTGAGATTTGGGTTTCTGACAGTTCCTTGTGGTGGGGACCTGTTGTAAATCAGCCCCTGATGAGGTTGACTGGAGGAGGGATGGAGGATGAAGCCTTTCTCCTCCAGCTCTGACCACATCTGTTACCCTGTTCAGCCAGCGGTTCTGAGGTGAATGCGGTGGGAAGAAAGCCAACAGGCAGTCAGGCTTCCGAAGAAAACAGCTCTTTATTCCGTGAAGAGGCCGAAGCCAAAAGGCCTAAGAATAGGCCCCAGGAAAAAAGCCCCTCACCTTCCACAGACCTTTGCTTTTATGCCCCAGAATCAGGTACCATCCAATGGTGGGAGCAGAATGCAAGGTCACACCGTAGGGTAGGGCACAATCACCAATCAGGGTAGGATCAGTAACATAATAATCCCATAAAAATGTTTACATACACAACAGGGACCAATTTCCATTTCTTTGAGTACTCGTGTTTTTCTTCCTTCCCTTGACTGGCTTTGCAAGCAAGGGCACCTCCCAGCATCTTTGCAGCAGACCCCAGTAAACACTCTTTGAGCAGAATTCATGGCATTGTATATAATCTGGCTCAAAGGTTCCAAGCTGTTCATGGAAGAAATTCAGTATTTTTCCCAGTTATTTTTTATTCAAAGGTTTGACTTGGCTATTTAAGAAAATCACTTCGATATAGAAAACACATTTTTTTGCTACTATCTTGTAACTCTAATAGCAAATTTAATGTGGGTAAAAACTGGTCTTTCTTTTTTTTTTTTTTTTTTTGAGGGGTTTATGTAATCTTTCATCTAAATTTAGGAAAGGCTGATAAAAGTATTAATTTACCATGGTAACACTTCTTTGACATATTTCAGTTTGTAAAGGTGAATCAGACCCTTTTTTTTTTATTACCTCAGCTATATACAGCAATTAGACAGAGACAACCTTTTTTTTTTTTTACAGAGTGCACATAAACGTGGGGTAGATTTTGTGTTTGTGTTTGTGTTTAATTTTATTCCAGCTCAGAAGGTGAGTGACTTTAAATCTGGAAGCCCGTGGTGTCATCTCAAATATTCCTTTATTCTTTGGAGAAGTCAGGCTCACCACACAATCCGCACCCTTTCTATTCCCCTATCCCTCAACGATGCCATTAACCAGGCTTATAATTCTAAACCAGCTTTAATACCTTGTCCCCGACTCATACTAGATTGATGGTGCTCACCGATGCCGTCTATCTACTATTCATTCATTCACGTTCTATTGGTAACGAAGGTCAGTGATAACGGCAAATTCGGCTTAGACTCATTATTTTAAGTAGTGATCTGTAGGACTTGGTTGAACCCATGTCCAAAAGCTATCCCCAAATGAATTATTCACTCCCCGCATTGAAAACACAAGCATCCATTGAGGAGCTGGTACTGGGTAAGCAACTTGAGGGCAGCTGCCGAGTAGAATGTCAAGAAATCGGATCCAGCTAAGACTTCCAATTACCTGATGAGGGTGTCCCGTTTCTTTCCCATTTCTTGTTCTGCCAAATTCATTATAATAGTCCCAACCTTCAATTCAGATGTTAAAGATCATAAGGCAAAGAGAAAATAAATATTCCTAGTGCCCCCTCCCCAACGCTTGGCTAGGCTTGGATTTGCTTTTCCTTCCTGGGAGGCAGGGATTTCCGCTCCACCAAGAAATTCCCCCCAGAAAGACTCAAGATGGAGCTGAAACAAAGAAAGGGACCTAAAAGGGACCCCCTACCGTCGGCTGTCGGTGTCTCTCAGAGCAGAGCCCGGCGCGGGGGAAATTCCCCTGGCACCGCAAGCAACGCTTTTATTGGCATTGATCAGAGGGACAAATAAAAATCGTGTGCAATTTGAGGGGAACTGCAGCGTTGGCCCCGGGAGAGCTCACGATCTCCTTATTCAGCCAGCGTGAGCCTGGCTCCATCCAGCCCACCACCCAAGGGACCGCCCCGGCCTGGACCGGACCCTTCTCTTCCCGCACGCCTTTGCACGGTCAGGGCTTGGCAAGGACCGCGCGGACTGTCAGCGCCCCGTGACCCGCCCTGGCTTTGTCTCCGCTGCAGGTTGGGAGGAGGACGAGGAGCATCCGCGGAGCCCGCTCGGCCGCCTGCAGACCCTCCAGCCCGCCGCTGCCTCTGCGGGCCCGGAGCAGCCCTCGGATCTGCCCGCCGGGGCGGCCGGGCCGGGGAAGACCAGCGCGCGGGACCCGGCGAGCGGAGGGGCCGCCGCCCCTCATGTTCGGCAGGAGGCTCGCATGTGAGCGGGCGGTGGCGGGGAAAGCCCTCCGCCCCCGCCAGGGGGACCCGGGAAGCCCTAGTGGGTTTCTCCCGAGGACGGGGATCCCCTCCTACGGCCCCGCCCCCACCCGCCCCCAGCCCGGGCTGCCGAGGCGGTTAACCCTTCCCGCGCCGCCGCGCTCACACTCGACAGCGCCGCGCAGCCCAGCGCGGCTCCAGGAACTGCGCCGGGGCGCTGGAACCCGGTGGGTGGGTGGAACTGGGCTGGCGCAGGGCCTGCGCTGATCTCGCAGCGGCCGCCGAGTTGGGGTTCTAAGACCCCGAGGGTGGAAGGCGCTGTCACTCACAGCCGGTCGCCAAACTTGGTGTCTCCTAAGCCGGGACTCCCACAGTGACTGCACGGGTTTCCCACCGTCCGTAGGGGCGGCGAGGCAGAAGGGGGCGTGGGGTGCTGGGGGCGTGGAACTGCAGCCCTAGCCAGCATGCATGGAGTGGGGGGACGCGATTAGGGTCCCGCATTGTCCCCCACGCCTGCCCCTGGGCTGGGCTGGCCAACGTTCTGCAGGCAATACCCAGGCTGCAGGTCCAGTACTCCTTAAAGAGCAGGCACCCCCCTATTGTTCGTCTTTCCCCGCCAGGGCCAGTCAGGGCTTCCCTTCCGCGGTGGTCTCAGGGCACTCACTCCCAGCCCGCAGCAGCGAAACCCCCGCCCCGCCGATCGGCCCGGCGTGGCCGGCCAGCCAGCCAGGCAGGCAGCTAGCGTCCCCGAGGGCGGTGCTCTTCCTGCAGACCCCCCTCTCGCGTCCTCCCCTCACTCTCGCACATCCGCTCCCCTCCGGCCGCGCGCCCCACAAAACTCCGTCTCGGTCCCCGCAGGTGATGTCATGCCCATTGTTTTGGTGCGCCCAGCCAATGGGGCTCGCCGCCTGGATTCTACCGGAGCCGGCATGGGCCCTTCCTCGAACCAGCAGCAGGAGTCCCCGCTCCCGACCATAACGCATTGCGCAGGGTGCACCACCGCCTGGTCTCCCTGCAGCTTTAACAGCCCTGACATGGAAACCCCATTGCAGTTGCAGCGCGGCTTCTTCTCGGAGCAGCCGCCGCCGCCGCCGCGCTCCTCGCACCTGCATTGCCCGCCGCCGCCGCCGCCGCCGAGCCAGGACAAGCCGTGCCCGCCCTTCGCGTCCCTCCCGCAGCCGCACCCGCACCCCCAGCACCGCCCGCACCTCGGGCACCCGCCGCCGGGCGGCGGCGGCGGCGGCGGCAGCAGCCCATGCCTGCGGTGCAACAGCTGCGCCTCCTCCGGGGCCCCGGGGGCGGGGGCGGGGGATAACCTGTCCCTGCTGCTCCGCACCTCGTCGCCCGGCGGCGGCGCCTTCCGGACCCGCACCTCGTCGCCGCTGTCGGGCTCGTCGTGCTGCTGCTGCTGCTGCTCGTCGCGCCGGGGCAGCCAGCTCAACGTGAGCGAGCTGACGCCGTCCAGCCATGCCAGTGCGCTCCGGCAGCAGCTCGCGCAGCAGCCGGCGTCCGCCTCCCAGTACCACCAGTGCCACAGCCTGCAGCCCGCCGCCAGCCCCACGGGCAGCCTCGGCAGCCTGGGCTCCGGGCCCCCGCTCGCGCTCGCGCACCACCACCACCACCACCCCCCGCCGCAGCCGCCCCCGGCGCGCCGCGAGAGCAACCCCTTCACCGAAATAGCCATGAGCAGCTGCAGGTACAACGGGGGCGTCATGCGGCCGCTCAGCAACTTGAGCGCGTCCCGCCGGAACCTGCACGAGATGGACTCGGAGGCGCAGCCCCTGCAGCTGCCCGCGGCCGTCGGAGGCGGCGGCGGCTCCGCGTCCTCCCCGTCTGCCGCCGCCGCCGCCGCCTCGTCCCCGGCCCCGGAGATCGTGGTGTCCAAGCCGGAGCACAACAACTCCAACAACCTGGCGCTCTACGGAGGCGGCGGCGGCGGGAGCACCGGCGGCGGCGGCGGCGGCAGCGGCCACGGCAGCAGCAGCGGCACCAAGTCCAGCAAGAAGAAGAACCAGAACATTGGCTACAAGCTGGGCCACCGGCGCGCCCTGTTCGAGAAGCGCAAACGGCTCAGCGACTACGCGCTCATCTTCGGCATGTTCGGCATCGTGGTCATGGTCATCGAGACCGAGCTGTCTTGGGGCGCCTACGACAAGGTAGGTCTGTCTGTGTCTGTCCGTCCGTCCGTCCCCGCTCTGGCACCCGCCTGCGGCCACGGAAACCCGGAGCCTGGCGCTGGGGACAGGACGGGACGGGACGGGCGGGACAGGACGCGGACCTGGCAAGAACCCCCTGCCTGCCTGCCTGCCTGCCTGCCTGCCGGTTCCTAGCCCGCTCCCTGAGGATGGAGGGACCCCAAGTGGCACCCTGAGCTCTCTGGCTGCTTGCGCGCCCCGAGTCTGCGAGGCTACTGGCAAAGAGGGACGCCTTTCCGCGTGCTTCCAAAGTTGTCAAGGCAGAGTGCGGAGTTCGCAGAGCTCTTTCGAGGGGCTCCTTAACTAAGTGGTTCCTGGAGACCTGGAGGGGCAGAGAAGGGGTAGGAGAAAGAATGCTCCTCGCTGTCCCTTTCCTGCTACTTGGGATTGATTGGGAAGGCCCCCACTTTACCTGGAGCTTCTGAACTCAGGAGTTACTTTCTTCTCTGGGCTCCCTACTTGGAAGCAATGCTGTGTGAACTATGCTGCCTAGCTATTCACCTGCCTCTCCAACTCTCTCCTCTCCTCTCCTCACCTCCTTTCTTTTCCTCTCTTCTCTTCTCTCCTCTCTTCTCTTCTCTTCTCCTCTCCCGTTCCCTCCCCTCTCCTCTCCTCTCCCCTCTGGTGTCCCCCATCCCATGCCATGATTGAGACCTGCAAGGGGGACCCTCGCTGACCTTCGGGGTCTGGTAGGAGGTGAAAAGTGTGTCTTTCTTAAACGTGCTTTCCCTGTGACTTTGTTGCAGGCGTCGCTGTACTCCTTAGCTCTGAAATGCCTTATCAGTCTCTCCACGATCATCCTGCTCGGTCTGATCATCGTGTACCACGCCAGGGAAATACAGGTAATTTAGGTTTGATGTTTCTAAGTGACCCACAGCCGGGGCGCGGGCCTGGAGAAGCACTGCAAGGCAGCAGCCACACAAGCTGCTTCCCAACCTTCCTGCCCTTGCTGGAGGTTACAGAAGACACAGGCTGTATTCTCTGATACTCACTCCCTACCCGGTCTTCCAGCAATGAAATCAAGACAGAACAGCATGTAAGCTGCATGGGATTCTAGTGGATGTGTCAAATGGAAACCAGATTCCACCCCCTCCTCTTTAGCTTCTTTTCTCCATATCTATCACTTCATTTGTTTTTCTTCTTAGCAGATAGGCACTGTTCTCAGCCTGTCCAGGAACCTTTCTGTTGGATTTGCTTTGATTTCTGTTTGCTTGACAAACCTCTCCCTGATAGGGACATCCTTCAGGAAAATCGTGCCCATCTATATTTTATCCCATAATGTAACTGTTAGAGGACAGGTGGCTTGATTCTTGTTTTTCATATTCATAACCCTCTCCCCACCCCAAAGCAAAATCTATCAGTATTAGGTTTAGAATACAAAATTTGTGTAGCTAGTACCTTGGATCTTCATTACTTATCTTTATTTTTATTTTTTAAGTGTATGTAAGAGCAAAGGTCATCACCCTTGAGAGTTATTTGATTAGGAAAATAAATGTTTGCTTGGTCAAGAACACCCAGGATTGTTGTGCTTAGCTTTAGATAAGACTCACCATGTCAGAATACCTGGAACAAAATCTACCGGGCCACTACCTTTTAGACTGTTTACTTTGCTATAGTCTGCAGAATAATGATATATTCAGTAGTCAGGAATATTGAGGTTTGAGATAAAATACCATGGATTTTCCAAAAATTAAGAGGGAATGAAATATTTTTGGTTTTTGTTTGTTTGGGTTTTTTTTTTGGGGGGGGGGCATACCCGTTTGATGTTCAGAGGTTACTCCTGGCTATGGGCTCAGAAATCATTGCTCCTGGCTTGGGGGACCATATGGGATGACGTTGGATGGAACCGAGGTCCGTTCTAGGATAGCGCTTGGAGGGCAGATGCCTTACTTCTAGCATCACCGCTCTGGCCCTAGGGAATGGAATTTTATAACTGAGAATGCAGACTAATTTCTCTTTTCTGATCCAGGAAGCAGTTGTTAGATCTACAGTGGATCTTGGAAATAAACTCTTAGGCCCTTTGAATAAGAAACACAGTTTATAACTCTCACTGAAATAATTGAGTATTGATTATTAGTTAATTTTATATTCTCTTTAACAAACCCATATTCATAGGGAAGAAATAAGTTTTAACTGTTGCCCAACTGAGATTAAAGTCCTCTTGTCCCCCATCCCCTCCAAGAGGAGAGAAGAATCTCATATCTCCATCTGGCTTTTAAATTTGCAGAAACAAAAAAAAATATGACCTTCAAAGGATGATGAGATTAGGGAATGAGAATTAGAGTAAGAATATTAAGAGGTAAATAATTCAAGTGTGCTGGTGAAATAATCTCCCAAATCATCATTTACAGATGTCTGTCATTCACTCAATACTAGCGACTGTGGACTTTTGAAATTCTCAGTTATTTTGAAGGGTTGCTAAAATGTAACTTAAATGAGGAGGGAGGGATTCACTTTTCACGGAAAAATAATAGGCACTGAGATTTAGAAGGAACAAAATATGTCTCCTGGTCTTTTGGTTCATTTTTCCAGGAGAGAAGCCCAAAGTCAGAAGGATTGTGTAACTTGCAAAATCACACAGCTAGACCATCTCTCTAAAACCACAAGTTTGGCTTCCATGTAAAAGATGACTATAGGGCCAGGGAAATAACTTAGCGGGTCGGATTGCATGCATGGATGGATTTTTATCCCTGGCACTACATGGTCTCCAGAGCCCCAAGCTGGGATGGTGCTGAAAAAAAAATAGAGTATTTTTAAAAACAGAACATATTAGTAGTATTTTTTTAAAGTTAAGTAACAGAGTTAGAGATGGGGGTCTAAATGGCAGAGCTCATGTCTGGCATATGTAAGACTTTGGGTTCAGTCCCTGGTATTTCATTACCCTCATTGGGAAGGCCTTGCCCAATAGTTATGAATTAATTAATTGGGACCAAAGAGCAGTACATCAGGGAAGGTGCTTGTTTTGCAAACACTGGGATTTAGTAATCCCCAGCACCTCAGAAGGTTCCCAAGCCCTACCAGGAGTGATCCTAAGTGTAAAGCCAGGAGTAACCTTAAGTGCAAACAAAAGAAAATTAATTTTTAACCAATTCATTGAAAAACTAAATAACTAGGGGGCCGGGCGGTGGCGCTAAAGGTAAGGTGCACCTGCCTTGCCTGCGCTAGCCTTGGACGGACCGCGGTTCGATCCCCTGGTGTCCCATATGGTCCCCAAGCCAGGAGCAACTTCTGAGCGCATAGCCAGGAGTAACCCCTGAGCATTACCGGGTGTGGCCCAAAAACCAAAAAGAAAAACTAAATAACTTAAATGAATTTTTTTGGTTTAGAGATTAAAATATTTTTATGTACTCTGCTATGGAAAAAGACTCTGATGTTTTATTATTATCACATCAGTATTATTTTCTTAAATTATTGCATGCCCTAACCGGGCATTTGATAGTGTTAACATAAAAGCAGTATGAATGGGACTGAAGTGATAGCACAGTTGGGCATTTGTTTTGCACAGGGCCCACCCAGGAACAATCCTTGGCATCACATATAGTCCCCCAAGCCTGCCAGAATTAACCACAGAGAACTGCCTGGTATGGCCCCAAAACAACAACAAGAAAGGTGGCATGACACCTTAAAAACACTCTGTAGAGGCTGGAGCGGTGGCGTAAGCCATCTGCCTTGCCCGCGCTAGCCTAGGACGAACCTTGGTTCGGTCTCCCCAGCGACCTATATGGTCCCCTAAACCAGGAGTGATTTCTGAGTACATAGCTAGGAGTAACCCCTGAGCATCACCAGGTGTGGCCCAAAACCCAAAAACAAACAAACAAACAAAAACACTTTATAGGAATTTCTGAGAGTTTTTTTTTTTAATAACGGAGTCAAAAAGAAGCTGCCAAATATTAATGATGTGTTATAAAAAATACCCATATCCTAACTCTGGAAGCTTATAGACACTACAAAAATACAGCAAGTCTCGTTTTCACAGATTCTTTCACACTATATAGAATTCCACTTGGCTGATTTTGAGGAGTATTTCTTTCTGCAAATGGAAAGAATGAATATTTACAATATTACACAGATGTTGACATGGACCAAGGCACAATCACACAGTGATCTTCTTGACTCTTGAGGGAAAATAAAAATAATTATGGAACACCAGCCTTTTAAATTGGGTTTATTTTATGGGACATCTGATGTCAATTTAACCAGCACCACCCTTAAGATAATTTCAGAAGAGATGTTTAAGATACTATTTTGTTGCTGTGAGTGTTTTATCTAGAGGAATAACTCCCTCAAGCTGAAGTTTCAGGTTCCTGGTAGAGCTGCTTTTGAAATGAATAGATAAAATATAGGGCAACTTAGCTAGAAATTCAAGATAGGAAAAAATTAGGACCTTTCTCATTTATCTTGGGAATATTTATTCTGAATTGCTTGCTGAAAAATTCTGTGAAAGCCAGGGCACAGGGTACTAATGTGGAAGACGGTGAATTAAACCCTTTTAAATTGTTCTATCACACTTATAGAGGTTTTTAAGCTATAAGTACTTTGTAGATTACTGTAAAAAATTCCAAATATGTCAATTGACTTTGAGCTGAGGAGCTAAATTCAAGGGGTCATATTACCATTCCCAGAATGTCCAGAGAGTAAAAAAGGCAGGTTTTATTTTTAGCCTGTTTGTATGACAATTGGTGTAGGGAGAGTTGGTAAGTGTGGGTTTCTGGCACACGGTCTAGTTTCTCACTGGAACTGGGATAAGCATGAGAGTTGAAAGATCTGGCTATGTCTGCGGGAAATACTTAATAAAGCTTGGGAGTCCCTGACATTTTCATGTGGAATCTTTGGAAATGGGTCAGTGTGACCTTTCCCAATTGCTGAGAACGTACTTTGAAGAAAGATGCCAGTTCAGGTGCCAGGTCAGGAAATTATTTCAGTAAACTAGTGGGAGAGTGTAAATACCCTCTTGGGTAAATACCGAGCTCGGAAAGTTTCAACTTCAGTGTCATTTTTCAGTACCACAGACAGCTCAATGTGTGGGCTCTAGTTTGGTCTTTTCACTAATTGCTTTCATGCCCCCAGCAAAAAAAGAAAAAAAAGTGATCTATTTGTCTGTCCTAATACTGACATAAAATCAGATATAGTTAGGAACACAATCTCAGCTAAGTAGGTATTCACCTTTTTTCAAGTAGACTTTTCTCTTTGTTTTCCCTCTCAGCTGAGGCTTTGTTGATGGAATGACTCCAGAATAAAGTTCAGATCTTCTTAAGCCCTTCCGTATAGAAACTGAATATGGAATTTCACTTGATCTTTTCAATGTCACTGCTCTATCATTTCTCTTGCAGAAGCAATTGGAGCTGTAGGACTTGTTCAGCATTTGCAGTCAAACACATCATTCTAAGTTAAGAAAGAAAACCATTTGGACTCGTTGCCAATCTTTCTGTTCTTGTGCGACTTAGGAGAAATAGTAGGTACTATGCTTTGAAGCTGAAAGCATTTTTTGGTTGGATTTTGTTTTGATAATAGTGTCATATAAGAAATGGCATTAGAGGAAACACTGAATTTTTTTTGGTTCTTTCTCTGTGAACTATTGCTCATTGTTCCCCTTTGGCATTGCTTTTTAGGGTTGGAAGATAGAGATCAAAAAAGTGGGAAGTGCCTGGACATCATGCAGGAGAGGAAAGAGGGAGGGACAGCAGGAGGGTATCCATCTTCTATCTTTTATAGATTGGTTGGGCATCAGTTGCCATAGCTCTGATCCTACTCAGTGAACTTGAAAACTCACCTTCTGAGGACTAGAAATAATTCATTTAGCACCAAACTTGCAGAGAGAGAGTGAGTGTAGGTACTTTTCTAAAAAATCTGAACATGCCACTTCTTAGTATTGCTCTGATTAAGAAAAGAGTTCCCCTCAGTGAGAATCTTTCAAAAAGTTCAAAAGAGTTCGTAAGTGTGGAGAGTCACTTCTGGCTTTCCCCCAGTCTTGTTTCTCAAAGGCAGCCTCTGCAAAATCTGTCTCTGATGCTTCCAGAATGGTGTATTTTAGGTTAACACCATCTTCGATTTTTTCATTCCTCAACATATCTTCGAGTTTTTTGCCTCATAAAAATGCAGAGCCCTGGCTCCTTCAAAGCTGCACTTGTCTCATTTTGTGCATGTGCACCAGGGTTTGTTGAGAAGCAATTTGTGTTTTGAGACTTTGGCTCTTACAAGCAACACTAGTAGTGCCCATTCTTTCTGTTTCTCTCATTGAATTAGAGTATATCTATGTGGTGGCTACTCTAATGTCAGATGGTTGCCTCAAAGGGGCAATTGCACTTCAAATGGAAAAGGTTTTTCTTTTTTATTTCTCCCAGCCCTTTCAAAATGAGTTCCCACCCCACCCCCCATGCCCACCCCATCTTCCCTATCAGGATTAATGCAAGTTTATTAGTCAAAGAGCTAATATTATTTTTGGCCTTTTTAAAACCTGAAAAGTCTATCTTCTTGAATTTTTCTTTTGCATAAAAACATTTTAAGAACTTTGAATATTATTTGCAACACTTGGCAATATCTAGTAATGCATTATCTAATCTGTTGGCAAATTTATTAAATGTTATACAGAGGCTCTCTGAAGCCAATTGTTGCCAAGCCATAGTTTTATGATTTGGAAAACTTGAGAAGTCTTGGGTAAAGATGAAGGAAGGTACAAAGTTAAAAGGATGAACCAAAGATGGGTCTCTGAGTCTCCTCTTCCTCTTTGAGGTCTAGTCAGTGGAAGCCACAGTTGGTCATGAGAATCCCAAGGAGAGAAAAATAGATGTCTCACCAGAAGTACATTCTATGTCATGGGGCTCTCAGTTCACGGCTTGTGTCCCTATTCCTACACCTTGTCTGACTTGGACTCTACATGGTAGTAATGAAAACATTCAGGACTCCCGTGCTCAGCCTGCCTGTGTGAAGGGCTCTGCATTATTAAAGGGCTGACACTAAAGAAAGCCATTCAGTGTGCTTACAGAGCAGCATCACAAATGAGTAAGGAGTGGAACTTTATGGTTATTACCACAGGTTTGCTTTATCCACTGACTCAATCCTGGGTCATGTTTTGCTCAAGTTTGAGATGAAGCAGAGTCAAGTTGTTGCCCCCATACTCACCTGGCAGGATGCATAGAGGATCCTGCACTGATTTAGCTTCCTAGAAGGGTTAAAGAGGTGGTGTGTGGTCCTTCTAGAGGTAATGCTTGCTCATTAGGTGTGTTACTGTGGGAGTTTATTTTTAATTTGAAACTCCTCAAGGATCCTAGTGACTGTGTGGATAGGGAGCTGAATGGTTGCTGGGAACTCCCTTCTATCACCTGTGGGAAAATTGATCATCCACTTCCTGTCTAAACATCTCAGGATTTCTTTGCCACATCTAACCCACACTCAAATTCAGAAGATTTTCTCTTTAGGCCACGGTTGGAATTTAGTTATATTCCTAACATGTTTAACATTTTAGAGGTTTTAGTCGGGCCAGAGGGATAGTACAATGGAAAGGGCATTTGCCCTGCACATGGCCATTCTGGGTTTAATCCCCAACATCCCATGTGGTATTCCAAATACTTCCAGGAGTAATTCCTGAGTGCATAGCCAGGGGTAACCTTTGAGAATTTTCAGGTGTGGCCTAAAGCAAACAAACAAACCAAAACCCACATAGTTTAGAGGTTTCTCAGCTTTTCCAGAACAAGAAAGGAATTCCACAAGAATAAAGAAAAAGAGGTGACAGAAATCCTCAGAAGCTGAAAGGAATTTCCCTGTACGGGTCTCTGTGGTAGCCCAACAGTGGCCTGACAGGGATTAATTGTCCATAGGTAGATCACTAGGAAGTTGGTGATGGGGAGTGAGAGAAGGAGGATCAGAGCTCAGATCCTGGCCAGAAATCTAGGGGACAACCCAGGGGTAGAAGACAGGAGAGATCAAGGGTGAGTTTGAAGATGGTTCCCAGGTAATAGGGTAGAGCAACCAGATCCATGATGTGATGGAGAAAGTCAGCCACAGAAGGGCAGGGTGTGGAGTCACAATTGGGGCATGGTTGTCTATATTTCTGATGATGCAAATGAAATTTAGAGCTGGGTGGGAATTTAGACATGGAAGTCCCAAGGGTAGAGCCTGTTTTGACCCACTGGAATAGATCAATTGAAAAGATCAATTGAATTGTATGGAAACAGAGAAAAGTTGATCCACCTTGAAGATTTAGTGATGGAGGAAAGGAGGATCCAGAAAGATGGCAGTGAACATGGTGAGGAGACCCAGTACTATGAGCAGTATCTAATGTGAAGGGAATATCCTCTTTGGATCTGGCCAGTCAGAGATCATTGCTCACCTCGATGAGTGGTTTTTGGGGTGATAGAGAGAAGATAGACTTCAGTTCCTAGTTGAACCTTGTATTTATTTCCCTTCCGCCTGATCCACAACACATTGGTTCTGTTCAGAACACCTGAACAGTACACATTGCTTAGATAACTTCCTGTTCCTTTCTTTGAATATTCCCCACCAGAATGTCTCTGATGGCCTTCTTTAGAAGTGTCTCTGTTTAGTTGAGAGAGAGAGAGAGAGAGAGAGAGAGAGAAAGAGAAAGAGAGAGAATTGTAGTATTATTGATGCCCATCATGTATGAGTTCCTGACTCTGAACAATAAAGCTCCCTTTGAGCACCACTGGATGGAGCCATGGTGGTCCATGAGCACCCACAGCGAATATCACCTTATAAAGCAAAAGCAAAGGGGTTCAGTGCACACTTCTATTAGCCTAGTTTCAGTCATCGATTCACATGTGCTGTTAGCAAATAGCACTTGTAAATGGTTTGTCTTGACATTGGCCAACCCTGTTAACAGCATCTTGGTTTCAGCCTCTAAAAATTATTTGCACCACTATGTTATTAGGTCATAGATGCTCCCAGGAATGACCTGACTTAAGCTTTTGAATTGGTGCAAAATTCACTCCCCACACAGGTTCTGCATTCATTAGTAGCTGGGATCTGGTGGCTTATTACTGCCCCTGGTACCTTTTCAGTAATCTCTCTTGACTGAACTCTGTGTGGGCTGGGTATTTTCAGGTCGAACCTTTGAAAGCCTCTGGAAGCCAGGCTCAAGGTCAGAGAGAGCCTCCGGCAGATCTCAGGATACGGTTTGTTTTGTTTTGTGGGGAACCATCTGCCCATCTGTGATATTTGGTTCAGTCTTTTCGGTATTAACAGCTCCCTGAACTGTTAGCCAGCCCATGAGTATTTTCAGCACCAACTGATTGAACCCTCCCAGTTTCCCCATCTTCCTTGTGATATTAGATTCTAGTCTACCTTCTAGGAGAAGCTCAGTGATGTTCTGAAAGGAATCAAGCCTGGCACTGCTCATACCCAGACACAATAGGCAAATATCATGCAATGGCACTTCTTCATTATTATTATTATTATTAATCTTTGTGGGATTTGGAAGCACACCAAGAATACTGGAGGCAGTTCTGGCTTCGTGCTGGGGTTTGCCCCTGCCAGTTCTCAAGGAAATCGTAAGATCAACAAGGATTGAGCCTTCAGCATGCAAGGCAAGCTCCTACATCCCTGTATGACCTCTCCAGCCCCTGATGTTTTTGTTGTTCCCCCAGATCATAAAATCAGTATATTCATGTTAGAAATTTATACAGTAGAGACCATGTAAAATGACATGTTCATTTTATCTCAACATACAGAGACAGGATGATCATTGGCCCTAATACGTTTAGTAGATGGTCGTTGTATTTGCTCCAGAGCTACATACAGAAACTTAGCGTTCTTTCTAAAGAATTTTCTGTTGATTTCCCCATGCTGTTAACCACTCCAAGGTTTTTGTTATCTACCATTGCTATAATCAATTTGATTCCTCTTTTCTTTTCTATTTTATTTTAGTTTAGACACTTAAAAAATTAGAAAGAATCTATTAATATCATTTCTATAATGAGTCCTCTTGCAAATGAATGGCAGTGAGTACTTCTGATGATTTAAGTATAAATTGCCAAGCAGGGAATGACTGAGTTAAACGGTATTATTTGAGACAATAGTTAGTTTGTCAAATTATCCATCTACAGTTTATATACCATTCCCTTTTGAAATGCATGTAAATCACTTAATTAAATAACCAATAGAGTTCTTTTTCTTGAGAGTCTTACTCTGTACTTTTTTTTAATTGAAAAATAAAATTGGTTGTTACTTTGGGCCATATCTAATGGTGCTCAGGGCTTCCTTCTGGTTCTGTGATTAGAGATTACATTTGGCCATGGTTGGAAAACTATATTCCCTGTTAAGTATCAAACCTTAGTCAGCTGTGTGCAAGGCAAGTGCCTTATACCTGTACTACCTGTCTGGCCTGAACTTTAATTTAGTACTCGAGACTTAGAAAATCCAGGGATTTGTTTCTTTCTTTCTCCTATGGCTTCATATTGTTTCCAATATCTTGGTTTCAAGATAGATCTGGTTACTAGGTTTATAAAAGAATATCTCTATTTCTGGGGCCAGAGCAATTATACAATGGATAGGACATGCGCCTTCCATATGAACAATATCTGGATTTGATCTCTAGCACTCTTTATGGTAGCTCAATCTCTGCCTGGAGTAATCCCCAAGTACAGAGCTAGGAGTACAACCTGAGCACTGTTGCACTGTTGGTGTGGCCTCAAAACAAAAAGTATATTCCTATTAAATAACTAAAGTTTAGGGGCAGGAGCAGTGGTGCAAGGTATATGGCTTGCAAGTGCTAGCCTAGGATGGACCGCAGTTTGATCCCCCGGCGTCCCATATGGTCCCCCCAAGCCAGGAGCGATTTCTGAGTGCATAGCCAGGAATAACCCCTGAGCGTCAATGGGTGTGGCCCAAACACAAAACAAAAATAATAATTAAATTTTATATAAAAACAATATGAAAGCAGTATTGAAAGATCTTTTCTTTTTGGGCCACACCTGCCTGGTGATGCTCAAGGGTACTCCTGGCTATGTGCTCAGAAATTACTACTGGCTTGGGGGGACCATATGGGATCACGGGGGATCGAACTGCGGTCCATCCTAGGTTAGCACTTGCAAGGCAGTGCCCAACTGCTTGCGCCACCACTCCGGTCCTATGGATCTTTTTGTACCCCAAATGCCAGTGTTTTTAATCCTTTTTATTATGGAAAATTGTGAAAAATTTCTGGAATGCTTGGCTCCAAAATTTTTCACTGCGTAGTTTATCTTTGGCTTGTTTACCTTTTGCTTGTTTATATTTGTGTTTTTTTGGGAGGTGTCTTTGAGGGGCAAGAGGTTATTTGCTTTTTCAGCTTAGCCTAGTAGCTTCATGTAGTTCTGGAGTTAGGGTATTCTGGGACATATCCCAACTCTGCTACTAAAACTAGCTGGGAAACCTTAAACAAGTCACTCTCTGAACATCCCTTTCCCTGTCTTTGTAAGGGAAAGGCTTCTCATTGCAGTGATTGGTCAGGAGGGGTATGTATGGGGAGTAGAAGATTAAGAGAGTAAATGTATATAAATCAAGAATACTGCATGGCATGTGGTGAAGGCTATTGGGGTTTTCACCTGCCCTTTATTGTTGGCTATTTGGGAGCTTGTTAGGGTGGGAAGTAGGAAAATTGGAGCCCAATCTTTCTGGAATTTGGGAAAGAGTGGTACATGATTTTGGTTGGTTGGTTTGTTTTTCTTTAAGTGAGGTAACAAAAAGGTGAACTTGGAATATTTACCTGTTGGTTACTGCACGTATATATGAGTATACAGTTAATTTAAAAAAATAATTACCTTCATTAACTGTGATCAATTTCCTTTTTTTCTTTGTTTTTTTTTGGGGGGGTGGCACAATCAGCAGTGCTCAGGGGTTACTCCTGGCTCTGCACTCAGGAATTAATTCCTGGTAGGCTCAGGGGACCCTGAGGATTGAACCCAGGTCAACTGCATGCAAAGCAAACACCCCTCCTGCTATGCTGTTCCTCAGGCTTCCCTGTCTACTTTTTTAACTGGATTTAGTTCTGAGTTCCCCTGCACTCAGCTGGGTCTCCAAGGAGGTCTGTGTTCCTTTTGAATGGCAGATGTCAGATCTGTCACACTGTTGAACTCTGCACTTGTTGTTGTCACCCAGCCAGCCGGTCTGGTCTGTCCCCCGTAAGCTGACTCTCGGCGCTTTCTGCCAGCAACTTGGCAAGCAGCATTAACTCCTTCAGGTACCTCCTTCTCACTAATTAGGACTCTGGTGGCTTAAAGAGTTAAGAGCATCTTACTTTGAAAAGCCAGCAAAGGGAATAAGTTGGATCATGGAAAATTCTGGTCTTAACCCTCTATTGGAAGGACAAGTGGTAGTAAACAGCTCCAGATCTATGTGATGATGCGCTAGACATCCTTTGCTGCTTCCTTTTATTGTCTGTTAATAGGATCTTTAAGTAAAAAGCATTTGCCCCCTTTTTCAAGACTGGGTTTCTCTCTGGGAGAGTTTGGTTTAGAATGCTACTGACTGTTCCAAGCTGTCCAGCTAGGAATACAGTGGTCTGAAGATTTTGAGAAGAATTTTTGTGACTTAAGAGAGCAGGTAATAGCTTAGGATATTCTCATTGTAGTGATTGGCCTTTCTCTTCACCAGGGAGCTGACCACCCTCTCCTTCCTATTCCAGTCATTCACTGAGTCTGAGTAAATAAATTTCCGAAGTTAATTCTTCCATTCTCATTGTTTTGTCCTTTGTTTTATTGACTATTTTGAGCATTTTAACCCAATTATGAATTGGCCCTTAAGTGTTCAGATGAGGTTGTTTCCCAGTAATTTGATTATTGAAATGTGAATTAGTGGCCTTTGTTTGGTCATTGAGATAGTCTTCACCTTACAAAGCATTAGTTTTCCAAAGAAATTCTGTGCAGTGTTTTTACATGAGCTTGGACAGAAACATTCTGCTTGAGTACAAAGTACTTGAGTACACATGTCACAGTTTAGACCTAGGATAATGGTTTTCTTAGATTAATGTGTTACTCTCATGATAGCTACGGAATAGTTGATTATTTATTCCTTGAATTATTTCTTTTGGAGAAGAAGGGCTTCTGGGTAAATAAAAGGCATTTTATCCTAATTTCAGGCTTACTTTTACAATTACAGATCATTTTAAAAAACATGAAGATATTTGTTTAAGTTGAGCATATATAAATGATAGAGAAAAGAGGGGCAAGAGATTTAACCACAGTCACTGTAGCTTTTACAAAGATCTGTCTGGTATGCTGAGACAAAATGCTGGCAGAGCTATTGAAATAAAGCTCCTTTTATGTGACTATCACTATGAAACTCGGAAATTCGGACTTCTACAAACTTGCCACTGGCTCCTTTTTTATACTGGTAAAAACCCTCCTCTTTGGAAGAAGTTTCCAGATCAAAGAGCACACGTTGCTCTCTGTCCTTTGAAATAGCAGTGGCCTAAGATAGATAGATGGTTAAATACATGATCAATTTAACGTATGGAAGCTGCTGTTTAAGTCCACAGAGAACATTGGACATTAATGCCATTGTTGAGAAATATTTTGAGTAGGATTTTACTTCTTTTCCATAAATATTTTACTTGTCTCATGCTTCATTCCCCTTCATCAAGAGCAAGAAGGAGACTTCATGGAAATGCATTTGGACAGAACTTAAGAAGTTAAGGGAAAAAAAGAAATTTAGGAGAACAAGAGAAGCAAAGAGAAATTTCTGGCATTCGCCTTTGGGGGTAGAATGAGACAGGAAAAAGCCTCATGGCTTGAACATATTTTTTGTAGCACGTTGAAAGGCTCAATTCTATTTTCTTTTTTTACCTTTCAGTTTCTCAGTTTTGCACCAGCTATTTCCCTTTGCCCTTTGGGGTTGGCCATTCCAGGTGGTCCAGTGTTGTCGGTGCTAGGGACAGCCCACAATCTGTCATGTCTCATGTTTCACTTACCCTGGTCACACACAGACGGCATTAGCAATTGTTCTCATCAGAATGAATCAATCCACCAAGTATGTCTCATGCAGCTTGATGCTTCTGGCCACACAGAATATGTGCTTGTATTTGAGTTTCAGGTTGTGTCTCTGCTGATAGAATCAGTGCAGTATGATGGTACAGGGCTTTCTGGACCCTGACTCCACCAGTTGGGCAATGACAAGTGGGATGAAGGCTCATCTTACACCTCATTAGGAAGCATGTGGTCCCAGTAGGAACCGGGTTTCTTTGATGCAGAAGAGCAGCATTAGAAGACTGGAAAGTGGGATGCCTAGCTCCTCTCTGATACTGCTTTGGCCACATTACGAGGCCAAATCAGATTTTCTCTAAAAAAAATCAACTGCTCCTTCCTTCTCACTCCTCTTGGTTTAAAGAGGTCCTGACAATGGGCGTCTAAAGTAATGCTGCATTTTTATTCTTCCTTCAGAGGCACAACCAGGTGCCCTGAAATGCCCATTCCCCCAACAGGTAAGCACAATAGGGTTCTGATGCCATTGCCTTAACTACCCTTTGTCTTTAGCCCAGCAGACCTTCCCTCCACCCCTCAGGTGTTTCCATCACCCAGTCTTGGGCTCCCTGGGGAAGCCTCTGAGGAAGCTCAGGCTGTGTATTGAGGTTGCCAGTCTCCCATGGATACCCTGCCTGGCTCTGGTCCTGAAGGACCCTTGGAGGATAAGGGCTGATTTCCTCATGCCCCTGTGGCAGGAGAGGTAGGTAGAAGGACACAGACGCATAATACGTGTCACATGTGCTAATCACTGAAGTGCATGTCAGGCTTCTGAATGGGTGATGAGGTCCTGTGGGAAATCCAGCAGCAAAGCCCAGGGCCAGTGCCCAGTTACAGGTGCCATCATGGGGCACTGCACCTGCCCAAGCAGCTATGTGTGGCAGCCATGCAAAGTATAGACCCTTGAGGATGTGAGCTCTGATAATGGATACACATGTAATAGGAGTAAAACTGAATTCCCCTTGAGGAACCCAGAGTCAATTATAACCACTCCCCTCACATTGTTTATAAACGAGAGCACAATTCTGCTATACTCCTTGGAGTGTTTTTTGGAAGGGGAGTGCCCCCAGACAGTCCTCCTATCTTCATCTGGGGACTTGGGACAGCCATGCCTTCCTTTGCTGTTTCTGACTTGGGTGGCCTGTGTGTGTGGCTGCACGCAGCTGAATCTCTCCCTGCTCACTGTAATATTCTCTATTATGTCCCAAGAGCACAGAATACTTTTCTCCATAACCACTTTTTAGTGTTGCTGGCTTGGTTTTCTTCCAGCAAGATGTTGACTGACATGGATGTCAGGGGTTGAAGCCATGTGTCACTTTGATAGCTCTCCTGGAGAAAAGAATCAGATTTTAGAAGTTTGGTCACAGGGAATATGCCAGGAACACCAGCAAAACCGACAAGCCTTGAGCATCATCCAGGCTTGTCTCTCATGGGGTTCTGACTGGTAGCTGGACAGCTCAGAGACTTCCAGGGGTGCCCTGTGGATCCTGTGAGGTGACTTTCGCCATCTAGTTCAGACTCCACCTTCTCTTCAGCCTTGGTATATCTTTGCAGTCACTCTCCCCATCCTTTCCTGAGCCACATTGCTGTTTATTATCCTTACCTATGAGACAGCTGTGAAGCCTATAAAAATTGTCTTTCATAAATGATGCTTTACTGTCTTCAATGAAACTCCACAGGACGATGAGGTCAGAGATGACTCCATTGTTTCTTCCCATAAGATGCTAGGAGAGTGATAGGCAGTGGGGAGGTGAGTGACTTAGCAGTGTGGGTGAGAACTATTCTTGAGAACTACTCTGGCAGGGTGTTCCTGGCACATGGATCTGGAATACCAAATTGGTAACACAATGACAGCTCATTGCCTTGTTAAGAGGTGAGCTACGAGGTTCGGGTCCTGTTGTTACACATTTCTACTGTATTTTGAGGGGGCACACCCAGCAGTTCTTGGGTCTTATATTTAGCCCTGAGGTCAGGGATCACTCTGGGTCACAGCTATCTGGGATGTCAGGGATCAAACTAGGGTTGACTGTATGCAAGGCAAGAAAAGAATCCTGAGCTATCTCTAAAGCCCCCTCTGCCATTTTGAATCATGGTCTTCAGACAGACTTTGCAAACCTTTCTTTTTTTATCTGCCATGTTTCTCTTTTGTGGCTAGTCAGTTGAGGTTTTGAGCTTTTCTGGCAGCCTTCAAAAGTGACCATTGCAGCAGCCCAAAGTTGCCAGGGCTGCATGCTGCAGAGGCCCAAGGATTCCAGGGCTCAGTGCTGCAAAGACTTGCAAAGCCTGTAGGGCCTGACTGCCAGGTGGGATCTTGGGCCCACCCAGGGATGCCAACCTGTAGTGACCTCCTATCTGTGACAGAGAGAGAGAAGAGAAAAAACTAAGTATACTTTTTCTTCCTCCTGGAGTCTGAGGCTTGCTGCTGCCCAGGGGTTTCAGAGAGAGGGAGAAAATAGGTTCAAATTCACCAGCCAAAGGTGGCCATAAGGCCCTGGTGCAAGAAGGAAAGAAAAGGGAGTAGATACAAAGCAGGCAGAATCTTTTTTACTCTTTATCTCTTGCCCCAACCCCCATTTTCCCTGTTGGCCAGCAGGCGTTGCTCTGGGTCACCATCCTACTCCCCCCCAACAGTTCTAGATTTTTTTTTTATACCTGGCATGGCAGGGTGGGTGTTTAGGGGCATGTCCAGGTTCCACAGTCATTACAGTGAGGGTATCCCAGGGGCGTGTCCAAGTCCATCTGCCATATACCATTACTGTCATTCATAGTAGCTGGCTGGCTGGTTGGCTGGCTGTCACCCCTGATCTCTTCTAGGAGAAACAGCCCCCTTGGAGGATCTCAGAACTGGAGTTTCCTATTGCAGCCGCTCACTCAGTTAAACTTGAGTCAGAATTGTTCCTCACAGAGCATCCGCATGAGATCAGTGCTACTCCAGGATCCTTAGTTTATTTCTGGATTGTCATCATGTTCTCTGTGTTCATATGATATTTAGAAATTTCGGAAACTTGGAGGCATTGATGCTTCTCTCTCCACATGTTTGAGACAGAAAAAGGAAGCCACCTGGGAGAGAATTTCTCTCCCTCTCTGGAATCAGGAATTCCCTTATTTCAGAGGAACCTTTTTCCCTTTGATCCCTGGCTTCACATAGTGTTCTGAGGACTGAGTCAGAAGAAGCCCCCAAGTACTGGGTATGAGTCCAGCATTAGCCACACACACACACACACACACACACACACACACACACACACACACACACACACACGTAATTTGGGCTAGAGAGATGGTACAAGTAGTAGAACACCTCCTTAATATATGTGAGACTCTGACTTTGAGTCTCCATATCTCACCCCACCCCCATTGTTGAGGCATTGGTGACACCCCAGCACCAAATTAGCCCACACTACCTAGCTGAGATCACTGGCCTAGTCTCTATAACAATGAATGAATAAGCTAGCTCAAAGGGCTGGAACACAGGCTTTGCATTTAGGCGCCCTGTATTCAATCTCCAGCACTGCATGCACAATCCTCTGAGCAGTGCCAGAAATGACCACCCCTCCCCAGCATGGTACAACCACCGGTGGCCTTAAAACCACCATAGGGATGAACAAACAGGTGGATCATTTTAACGACCCATAATTATTGGCCCTGTTCAGTCTCAAGCTTCTCTCTAGCCTGTTGGTCTTCATCTCATGTGCCTACTTTAAAACTTGATGGAGTCTACCTTGTGGGGCTTTTCTGCAGTTCCTAGGAAAGCAAACACAGCACATTTTCGCCTGGGTCCCTGTTGTGATTGTGCATCTTCAGATGATAGTGGAGTGTCTGTGCTGAGCCTTGTTGTTCTTATGCTCTCCTTTCAATACTTGCAATTTTTGAGTATTGTCTCCAAACTTAGATGCACAAAGAAGAGTGACCAGAGGAAAGAGGAGACTCAGGGAATAAACTACAGACTCAGCTAGAATCACCATATATGTGCAAGGCATAGTTAGAGAAATGCTTGGCTTCCCTGCAAAGTGACTTGAAGGAACACTGTATGGAACAAGATGAAATAGACATCAAGATATGTTTGCCACATTGTTTCATGGCTAAGTTTTAGAATTATATGCCAAAATAACCAGCTTTTATTAGTGAGACGAGATCTTTACATGCTAAATGGACTTCTATGCAGAATGTTACCTTTCATGTAGTCAGTTAGGGGCACAACTGAGACTCACATTCAGATCTGAGTCTTCCAAAGTTCGTTATTTCTTTCACTGGTCCTCTAGTTGTCAAACAAAATTATTTTAAATCTGAAACCAATAAGAAAAGCGCCATTGCTCATGTCTGTGGATAAGCAGGAAAATAATGAAGTGCTTGAACACTTGGGGCACCCAGACCACTGGTTCCTTAGCGTTTGGGGGAAGGAGAGCATTACCACCAAAACTGAAAGAAGGTGTTGTTAGTTTAGTGCTGTGTGTTAGGAAGGTGTAGATGGAGCGTGCTCTATCCCTAATAAACCACTCTCTAAAATACATCTGATTTTGTTTCTCTATTGGCCTCTGGGGATATTGAGAAAGAGCCATAGAGATGATGGGATAGAAGCCAATGCACCATTAGCCAAGAAAGTGAGGTCAGAAGAGAAAAGAGGAAGAGATGATGGCAAGAAAAACCTGGATGGTTCCTTAGTGTCTGCAATGCTGCACACCCAGTCAACTCCTGGATCTTGCTTAGCACCCTTTTTCTTTACCATTTTCTCCTGCTGTATACACATATGCACATGATGCGCGCGCGCACACACACACACACACACACACACACACACACACACACACACACACACACACATTCCATTCCTCTCCATATAGAGAGCCAAAAATCTGCGGTCATTCTTTAAACTTCCTTTACATTTATGCATGTGTGCTCACATGCACATGGTGCAAACACACATATTCACATATTTCCCTCAGTGTGGAGAGCCAAAGCTCTGCTGTCATTCTTTAAACTTTCTTTCCATTTCCCTGTATAGTTTACTTTGAATATTCTTTTCTATCAAGCTCTAATCTACTCAGAGCTCATACAATGATAATTCTGCTGACTAAATAATACCCTTTTAAAGTAAGGAGGAGATGATGATGATGATGATGATGATGATGATGATGATGTGTATTATCAGTTCAGCTCTTTCTGGGTGCCAGAGCTCATGCTAAGAACCCCTTCAGATTATTTTATGACCACCTCATAATGTAGTAAATTATCAAGGGACTTGACACGTGGAAATGTTGATTTGTCTACAGTACTTGAGTGTTGACATCTTATTTATGCTCATTTCTTCAGTCTTCTTTCACCTCTGCACAGTTTATGACTGTAGGAACAGAGAAGGAAACTTGTTTGTTTTTCCTCACATTTTGTTTGCTAATTTAAAAAAGTCATGTTATCCTCAAATTCCATTTTTAGCAGTTGCCTAAATTTGGAATATAATATGTTCAAAAGAGTGGAAACTTGAAAATTTTTGCTGCCTGAGTGTGAAAAATTGAATGAGATCTCTCTTTCTCTCTCTCTCTCTCTCTCTCTCTCTTTCTTTCTTTCTCTCTCTCTCTCTCTCTCTCTCTCTCTCTCCTAAAACAATTAGTTTCTCTTTTAATCAGAGTATTTTCATAAGAACATCTAAAGAAATTAGGGACAGGTAAAGAACTGGTTGACTAAGTGGCTGGAAATATTTTCCCCCATCCACCAAATAGGTTCTTGCTCTATTTACCACCACTGCCTTAGCAATAAGAAAGATAGTCATTCTGTTTTAATTTTGCAGGCCACACCCAACTGTGCTCAAGGCTCACACCTGATCACCCCAAGGATCACTGCTGGAGGGCCTCAGGGGATTATATGGATGCTTGAGATTAGATCAAAGCTGAATTGGTTTTATGCAAGGCAGGTGCCTTATACACTTTATCTCCAGCCCTGAAGGCCTCCTGTCTCTGTCCATCTGTGTTACTTCTGTGAACACTTTATTTAGAACTTGTTTTTCCCGGCATCTTCCAAATTAGTCATGAGGATTAGGTTGATGGTTCTAATTGTTTACATCAGTTTTTATTTAGACTAAATTTTACTAGTTTACCTTCTGGGTTCTGTTTCTGTCTTGTTATAGTACATTCCTTAACAGCCACTTCTCCAAATCATTGTATCATTGTGCCTGAAATTGTCTTTCATCACCCCACCTCCCACCCCTATCCCTAGTCTCCAAACCCTGAAAGGTATCTTGTAAGCTTCTAGGCTGACTTTTTTCAGGGAAAGGAGATGACTATGGCTGGGCCACACCAAGTGATGCTCAGTTACTACTCCTATCTCTGTGCTTGGCAGTTTGCTTTGATGTTGCTGAGAGGACCTTTCTGGGGATCCAACCAGTCTTTATACAGTGTGTTAACCCCTGTGCTGGCCTATAAGCTGACTTTTATTTTTCAAGAATTTTAGGGCATTCATAAACAATTGTATGCCAATATTTATTTTTATTTTTATTTTTATAACGTATTTATAGAAATAGTTCTTAGATTTAGACATACATTCTTTTTAAATTTTTATTTTTATTTATTTGATGGATGCACACCCAGCTATGCTCAGGGCTTACTCCTGGATCTCTTTTATAGAGGTTAGTCCTGTCAGTGCTTATAGGACTGTTATGTAGTGCCAGTGTTATGTGGCCCGCCATCTGCACAAGACTATCCCTCTAGAACTAGACATAAGTCTAATTGTGTATACTCGTGCCTTCAAACAGAGGGTCGGTTAAATTTCAGAATTGCACTTACTTGCAATGTGAAGTTTGCTGTTATGTTGTAAGGCAGTGATGTCCTTTTGCCTCAGAGATGAATTAGATGGGTCTTAGATAAAGAAGTAAACAGTTGGGTTTTCTGAGATACTGTGTGTATATTTCCTCTTTTGCAATCCTTCCTCCTACACCTGCTTTCCTAAATGACAAATTTGGTTCCTTTATTCTGCTCTTTCTGTTTCCATTATGTGCTTTTTGGTTTTTCTTTGCTGAGGGCTAGCACTGTATTGCTCCAAACTTGTCAATAATTTCAGTTCATACTATGTTGCCATTACATTATTTCTATTTGCCTCTTACAAATTTTCAATGAATGATGGCATAAAATTTAAAAAATTTAAAGAATGATGGCAATAGCAGGGAAGGCTTTTGCCTTGCACATGGCTGTCCCAGGTTCAATCCCCAGCATCCATATGGTTCCTGATCCTTCCAGGAGTAATTTCAGAGTACAGAGTCAGGAGTACCCTCAGATGTAGGGGAGGGGGGAACCTGATGTTTCACTAGCTAATATGTGACAGGCAGTAGTGCATTTTGTCATGGGCCAAGGTTCTGTATTTGCATTTCTCAGGTTGGTAACCTTACACACACACACACACACACACAGTTTCTCCCTCCTCCTGACTTTTATTTCCTCATTGTCAAGATAGGATGAGACAAGTTTCATGTGAATTAATACACATTCTATGTCAAAGCAGTACCTGGTACTATATTGCACATGCCTAAGGTAAGAGTAGAACATACTTCAAAATAACTTTCAGGTTACCTCTTAGCTACTATGTTCAGCTTGAGGTTCTATACAAGCAGATTTAAAAAAAAAAAAAAAAGAATCCTGAAGCCAGAGCAGTGTCACACACAGTAAGGCATCTGCCTTGCCTGCAGTAGCCTAGGACGGACTGTGGTTTAATCCCCTAGCATCGCATATGGTCCCCCAAACCGGAGCAGTTTCTGAGCTCATAGCCAGGAGTAACCCCTGAGCTATGCAGTAACCCAATATTTTCCAGTTCCATCAATGGATGTGGTCCCAAAACCAAAAAGGAAAAAAGAAAGAAGAAAGAATCCTGGCTGAAGAAGAGGAGAAACATAGTTCCTTTGGGGGATCTCAGGGCACTGGATGTATTTAAATATTTAAATATAAAGTATATAAAGTGTCTTTAAATATTTGCTTCTGCCCTAGAAGTAGGAGGTCCAAGCAGCCTCTGTCATTTAAGATCATGAGGGAGTAAAATTCTAAAATGTGACTTTATACAAATCAGAATTTACATGATGGGTGTTTATTTGCATGGCAAATATTTGATCTGCATGCAGCTTTTCAGTTAAATGACTTGGCTACAAGAAAATCTGAGTTTTAGTAACAAAATCTTTAATAACCTGCAAGTTGCCATGATCCAAGTATCTCCTTTGTTTGGGGTTTTCCTGAACCCTCTAATGGATTTTCAGGACCTAGCTTGTAGCTAGTCTTTTAAATGCCTAAAATGATGAAGGGGGTGATTAGTTATTTCATTCATGTAGCAGTAATGACTCTAATAATTCCATGGAAAATATGTAGTCTTTTTCATGTTAAATGAACATATTTCAAATCTTGGGAGTTGGTCCCTATTCAAACTTGATTTTTTTATTTAAGATTTACTCTACCTCAATTTTCAAAAATGATATGGGAAGATGTTGACCAAAAGGTATGCAGACAAGCTACAAAGGGTGTCAATGAGGAGAAAGGTAAAAGCTGACCAGGAATAAATCTTTTATCCATTCCCATGTCTGCTAGTGTCAATTTTTGTTCTTTGTCATGGTTCCAATCAGTGATCTTTATGCCTTTCCCTGTCTTCTTAGTCTCTTAAGAGAGAGGACTGGATTCATGGCAGATCAGTGCATGTGGAGGTAACTAAATATTTGATGATATGGAAATAACTTATTATGAAGGAAATTAACATGCACTGACTACATTCCATGGTCCAAGGGGTCAAGGTTATTCTCCTTAGGTTCTTCACTGTCAGTGAGAACACTGAAGCTTAGAAAGGTTGTGGAGTTTATGTGGAGTTATAGGGCTATAAGTGGGAGAATGTCAGTGGTAGAATGGAACCTGGATTGACTGGAGGCCAGATTCTCCAGTTCTGATGCTTACGCCATCCTGTATTCACTTCGTGATGCCACTTTTCCTAAAATAACTGATGGATCCCAAATAATCATGATTCTCTCTTTCTGGAGAAGTTTAAAAATAGGTCTGAAAGGGTTCAAGGATTTGGGTGGAGGAATATATGCCATTTGGTAAAGGGTATGGTGAATTAAAAATGATCATTATTTGGGTCAACATTTATATATTCCAGGGGCCGAAGAGATAGCAGAGAGGTAAGGTGTTTGCCTTGCATGCAGGTCAGTGGTTCAAATCCCGGCATCTCATATGGCCCCCCGAGCCTGCCAGGAGTGATTTATGAGCGTAGAGCCAGGAGTAACCCCTGAGCAATGCCGGGTGTGACCCCAAAACATTGATATATTCCAAGAGAATGTGAAAATAATGACTGGACATGAAGTCAACCTGAGAAGCTGAAGCAATAGCTTGCCTTGCATATGAACAGCCCAGGGTCAATTTCCTGAACCCCATATAATCCCTCAAGCCCTATTTGGAGTGATCCCTGAGTGCTAAACCAGGAGTAAATCCTGAGCACTGCTGGGTGTGGCCCCTGAAGAAAGAAAGAGGAGGAGGAGCAGGCAGAAGTAGAAGGAAGAGGTAGTCTAAAGAGCAGTGGTGTACAGATTTATGAGCACCTGTTTATCGCCAGATTTCAGTGGATAATTTTAGGACTTTCTCTAAAGATAAGGCTTTTATCTAAACCAGACTAGGAGACTTGTAAAGAATCCTAGTTTTAGCATATAAATTTTCTTTCAAAAAGAGGAGCCCTGGGTATTTCTAGACCACCTCTTAAATCTGTCCTAATCTGTAATCCTTCCCAACATCCCCTCCTGCTCATTCACAACCTATTGTCCTTTCTTCTTCACCAGCATGCCATTTGAGCTGCTGCCATCTTAAGGATCTATAGGCCAATAGACCGTATTCCCATAGCCATTGTTAGTGGAGAAGGTGGCTGTCTCAATAGAACCATCGGAGGCTGTTGTCATATTTTTTATTCTTTGGTAGATGAGCAAACGGAGGTTTAGCAAGATTCCGTGGGTCTTGTCTAAGGCATTTAGCTAGTAAGTGGTCAAGCCAGAAATGAAATCTGAGCTTCTCTATGTGGCTCCTAAATGTGTGTGTTTCCAATGAGTCATACTCACTGATATTCTGAGCAGTTGGTTGATATTTAAAAGGCAGGAACAAAAGCCTCCCACCCAGAACCAACTCTACCACTCACTCCTTACTGCTCTTTCAGTGCAAATACTGGAAAAACATTCCTTTTGAACCATTAACATTTCTCTCCCTAAGTGAATGATCATTATCTTCTAGAGACCTCATAGCACAGTGCTTGAATGCCTCTCTAATGTTGGGCTCCCTTTCTGTTGCTCAGTTAACAGAAAACCCCAATCTGCTAGGGCCCAAGACCAGTTTTCTAGTGTCATTTGTGGAGACCTTCCCATCTCCAGCCAAGCAATTTTTAGTCACCATCTCAGTCACCACCAGGGTGTTTGAAAAATTCATTCACTTCAGATATTACTCACCCAGACATGATACCCAATCCCTCATGGAAAAACCTCACTCCACTCAACAGCCCTCCACAAGTCCAGGTCCTTTTCTGTGATTCTGACCCCATGATCTCTATGAGAATGAAAGATTCTGTGCCAATCTTCCTCAGATTTCCCACAGCAGCACTAAGCCTCAGCCATTCCTTATCCTTCTGACTGATGGGCTGGAGATGAGAGGACTTCCAGGTCTCTCCCCCCTGGTCAAGATGAATTTGCCAGCATGGCTCATTGGACTCAAGAAACTCACTTCTCACAGGATGACCAATTGACTGCAAAGTCTGTTGTAAAATAAAAACTCATGAGTTGTGAGATCACCCCATGTGCCATATTTCCAACCGCTGGTGAGTGGGTCTGTATCAGGGTTGCACATGCAAACCAGGCTGAGGATGAAACAGATTATACAATCTGGCAATCTTCTGGTAATCTCATGTGGAGAGCAAGCTGCCTGCCAGACTGGTTTTATTGAGTACAGAAATCACCCCCACTTGGGGGTATAAGAACAGAGTAAGGGCAGGTAGCTCAGGCTGTCTTGAACCTGTCTCACCCAGGTTTACATATAAGACTTTTGAGTGAAACCAAGTTTTAAACAAACAGTTACAAAGAAACCAGGGATAATCTTTGTTTTGGGTAAAACAAGGTATAATCTAGTCTGTTACTCAAAAAAAGTCAGAAGGACGTAATAATATGTAAAAGTATGGGGTGGGGAAAAAGACAAGGAACTTCTGTTTCTCTTGGATTCCTCATTTCTAAATCTTCCAAAGCTCTTCAAAGGCCAACTTTTTGGGGGAAGGGGTTATAAGTTGTTTATTGTATATACATGATGCCTAACTTATTGGCTACTTACTATTGAACTATTAACCTTTAGCCCCTCTTTTGAAAAGTGTGAAGTGGAATCAGAAATTTCAACCTTTTAATCACTTGGTTGATTCTCAAGGCAACCTGTCTCAGGTGCTTTTTCAAAAGCTACTTCATTTATATAACAAGTTTCCCCTTTATTTCTCCCAGCAGTTAGTATATGCCCAAGTATGGGGAAACTGTGAGCCAGGAACAATGAGTGAGCCAAGACCACACATATCGGAAAGTTCTCTAAAAGATCAAATGCATACATTTTTCTTATAAATCACAACATGGTACCAATGAATGGTGGTTTAAATCAACAGATATGGATAGTGTTGCTGCCTCAGTGTTGCCTCAGTGTTGCTGCCTCAGCATGACCCTGGCCCTTTTGAAGATTGTAGATGCAGACTAGGCATCATGAGTTCTAAGGTTGGAGGAATATATCTAAACCATGGGGTGACATTTTTTTTTTGGGGGGGGGCCACACCCGGCAGTGCTCAGGGGTTACTCCTGGCTGTCTGCTCAGAAATAGCTCCTGGCAGGCACGGGGGACCATATGGGACACCGGGATTCGAACCAACCACCTTAGGTCCTGGATCGGCTGCTTGCAAGACAAACACCGCTGTGACATTTTTGTACCAAAAATCCCCAAAGGCATTCCAATGTGGTGCCTGGCAGGCTTTTGCTTATGAGCTCCATCACATAGCATCACATAGCTACATGTATTCAAAAAGTGTACTGCAGAAATGAAGATTTTGTATTTTCCTTTTCTTCGGGTCTGACTTAACATGATCTCATTTAACATTGTCACACTGCAGCAAACTACCTTTTATAAAAAAAGAAACTAGTTTTTCTCTTTTCTACAGCTGTGTAGTACTAGTTGTATATGTAGTTCTCAACTTCATTCATGCATCTGTCATTGGATGTTTGGTCTGCTTTTACAGAAAGTGGATATTTCTTTTTCAAAATAAAATTTTATTGAATCCCCATGAGTTTTATAGTTATATATGATTTAGTTCAAATGCCAATCCCTTCACTAGTGTTCCCAATTTCTCTCTTTCAACCCTCCTTTAATCCCTTACTGATATGTATGTAACTTTACTTCCTGTCAACACCTAGTCCTGGTCCACAATGACCACTTCCATCTATCATTTTCTCAGTTATCCCTTCCCTGACACTTTATCCCACTCCCAGTAGCAAGCTTTCTTCTAAGGATCAGTTCTTCTGCCTTTTTTTTCAATTGCTTTTTGGGTGTTAGTTATTCCTTTATTATGCTTCTCTATATCCTGCATATGAGTGAGATCATTCTTTGTCTATCTTTCTTCCTCTGACTCATTTTACTCATCAAGATACTCTTCAGATCCATCCACATATCATCAAATTGGATGACTCCATAAAAAAGTGTGCATTTCTGTATATATGGACAAGAGAGAAGAGGTAAGGGCACTCATTATTTAGGGTTTCTCATTAAGTGCTGCCTCACCTATGTGATGTGTATGTATTTATTTCAGCATCATGGCTACATTCAGAGATATCTGAAAGTGTTGGAAATCAAGTAATCACATTTAAGTGATTTACCAAGGTCACACAGTAAATTAGACTGAGTCTTATTTTCCTAAATTCCACACAAATTTGACGCTCTTCATCTAGGAAAGAGCAAGCTGGCAATTCTCAAGTCATTTCTGAAGTCAGGCTGAGATGGGCATCATGGTCCAGAGGAAAGAGTGGCTGCAGGAAGTTAAGAGAGAGAATGACTTTTTTGGACGTACTACTTTGTTTGCTGGGAATGGGAATTTGAATTTGAACCCTGAGCTTAGATTTTCTGTGTACTTCCTTCTGTATTTCTAAATTAGAGGTATTGGGGGAAAATCTCCCAAAATCACATCTCAGATCTGTGGTTGTGGTCTGCTTTCTCAGTTGACTGAGTTCTAGAGGAGTCTAAAGGAAATCAAAGTGTGTCTAGTGGTGGCACTTTCATCCCACATTACCCCATAGTAAGTCACCTATTAAAATGAGCATGTTATCTGCCTTTCTTTTCTTTCTTTTTTTTTTTTTTTTTTTTTTTTTGGTTTTTGGGCCACACCCCGTAACGCTCAGTGGTTACTCCTGGCTATGTGCTCAGAAGTTGCTCCTGGCTTGGGGGACCATATGGGACACCGGGGGATCGAACCGCGGTCCGTCCAAGGTTAGCGAAGGCAAGGCAGGCACTTTACCTTTAGCGCCACCGCCCGGTCCCTGCCTTTCTTTTCAAACCATGAATCTCACCACGGTATTCATCAACACAACATGCATGTTCTGGTGCCTGAATTATTTAGATGGTGTACACAGACGAGGCACCAGGAAATAGGAGTCACCAGATACTGAGATATGAGGTAGCCACCTGACCTCTAGTCCCCTCAATGTCATCTTCACTGCTCTATACAACAGCGTGTTCAGACCTTGCCATCATCTCTTTATAGTTCTTTCTCCTATAGCACGGTGAAGGATATATATATATATATATATATATATATATATATATATATATATATATATATATATATATATATATTTTGGTTTTTGGGCCACACCTGTTTGATGCTCAGGGGTTACTTCTGGCTATGTGCTCAGAAATCGCCCCTGGCTTGGGGGGACCATATGGGATGCCGGGGGATCAAACTGCGGTCCATCCCATGCTAGCGCTTGCAAGGCAGACACCTTACCTCTAGCGCCACCTTCCCGGCTCCTGTGAAGGATATTTTTAATAAATAATTTCTTAAATTGAATCACTGAGATCCATACGCAGTTACAAAGTTGTTCGTGATTGTTTTATTCATACAATGTACAACACTGTTCACCAGTGCCTCAGTGCCCCCAGTTAGCTTCCTGTCCTCCTTGATTACAGCTCTCTCTCCATGTCTCTCTCTCTTTCTCTTCTTTTTCTTCTTTTAAACACTGGTTTTTAGAGGTTTCACGTATATCACTAATCTATTTTCAGCACCCAATTCTTGCCCAGAGTGATCATTCTCAACTTTCATTGTAATAGTGGTCCCTTCTCTTCACTAACTGCATTACCCTACTATTTGTGGGAAGCTACCTGCTAAGGAAAAATCTTCCTGGGTCTTGTCTATTGTCTCTGGATATTATTACCTACTATCTTTTTTAAAATTATGTCCCACAAATGAGTGACATCATTCTGTCTATCCCAAGGAGGAATATTTTTGTTGTTGCTGCTGTTGTCTTATTAAGACACTCTGATTTAAAAAGTTGTTCATAATAGTATTTCAGGCGTACAGTGTTCTTATATGTAATTGGAACACCGGTTACTCCGATCCCACTACCTCTGTGTCCCTCCCTCCACCAGTGTCGCCAAGTTCTCTTCAAAAAACCCCAGTCTGTTTTCTTGGCAGGTAGATTTTTAAGTATAATTATTGTTGCTTGAGTCTCCTACTTGCAGTATTTGTTGTTGGCTCTGTGGCCTGGACATATACACATTCCATACCTCTTTGCTACAAGTATCCCAAGGCCCCTGCTTCCTGCCCCTGTTGTTGCCCATCTGCTCTTCACCCTTTCATTTATTTTCTTCCCTTCATGTATTTATTAAAGTTAGGATCCAGAGTAATTTAAGTATTTCCCCCTACCTTTTCTACCTTGCATTCCTTTGTCCTGGTATTCTATATACAATTGAAAAGTGAGAATATCTGGTATTTGTCCTTCTAACTCTTGCACTTAACATAATATCCTCCAATTTCATCCAAATTGCAGTTAATTACATGTTTTCATTCTTTCTTTCATGTACATGCATAGTATTCCATTCTGTATATGTATACTACACCCTCACTATCCATGCATTCATTGTTGGAAATCTGGGTTGATTCCATTCTGCATAGTGCTACATATTAATAGGGTACAGTGTTTTAATGTTTGATCATGGATACCAATAAATAAAATTACTGGTTTATAATGGCAGCTCTCTTTTTTTCCAAGAATATCCATAATATTTACCAAAAGATTTGAACCAGATAATATTTCCACCAGTTGTGGATGAGAGGTTTTTCCTCACCACACATCAGACTGTTTCTGTTTTGTTTTATGTTTGTTTTTGATAAGTGCCATTTTCGCTAGTGTGAGATGATCTCTCTCTTTTTTTTAAGCTTTGTATCCACACAGGCTTACCAACAATATTCATTTATTAAATAGTGGGAAAGGGTAGTGATGGGGAGAAGAGTTTTACTTCAATTTGATGTTCAGATTAAGGTTAACCAGAAATCTTATGACCACTGTGTTGAAAACAGTTATACAATGAGAGGACTCAAGGTTTTGTTGTAGTAAGCAGAACGTATGGATATAAATTGAATTCAGCCAGTTTGGTCCTGTCATTGGAAATGTTAGATATGACTTTCTTTTAAAAATGTAGGATGCATTTGAATGTCAAATAGTTTCATTCACTCTCATCCTTCTCTCCTCTGTTTTTTAGCCATTGCTTTTCTATAATAATTCATGACATCTATTCAACATGGTCCCCATTTAAAATATAATAAAGATTATATAATTATCCCTGAAATTAACCAAGATTGTAGACTAATGACAAATCCATACAAAGAGAGGGCAAAAAGCTTGTATAAATAAATGGCTCTAATTTCTAGTCTCCTAAATATCTAGTATAGATATTTAGTTTTCCTGCCCTAAGAAATATTTACTATTAATTTATAGATAGTTCTCTCAAATAATTGATGTACATACAGATACTCTTCCCATGAACAAACCTTGCAAGTTGTAGAGTTTATAAATTGCTTCCTTGTACTTATTCACAAGACTGCTTTCTTTAATAATGTGAAGCTATCCTCCTCCAGTTTTTTTCCCTTAAGCCTTAGCTTTTAATCTTTTTTTTTTTTATGAAGGGTACTCTATTATATTTTATAGATGTCTCTACTTTGTTTCGTTCCTGGCCTCCTTAGTAGATATTCTGATTATTTTGTTTTTTTATACATACATTTACATGCAATACTGCAATACATGCTTTCATTGAGATCAATCCTATGCCTGCCAATATGTACATTTGACACATGTCTCTTAAGGAAGTGGTTTGTGGGAAGAACATGTGTGTCTGTGGCCCACCACATTGTACTTCCCCCTCGAGGAGGGAAGTTGTGTCTCTTCACAAATATTGATAGACAAATTTCTAGTTCTTCTTTATTGAGAGGGAAGAAATGGTCTCTCTTTTTCTCTTACAGTAGACTTGTGCAGCTTTTTTAGTTTGTTTTAAAGTCATATCTGGAGCCGGAGCAGTGGCACAGAGCCGTAAGGCATCTGCCTTGCCTGCGGTAGCCTAGGATAGAACACAGTTAGATCCCCGGCATCCCATATGGTCCCCCAAGCCAGGGGCAATTTCTGAGCGCATAGCCAGGAGTAACCTCTGAGAGTCATTGGTGTGGCCCAAAACAAACAAATAAACAAACAAAAGTCATATATGTCTGTGTTCAGGTAACACTTCTAATTGGCTCCAAGGACCAGATAGGGTGTCAGTGATTGAATGGAACCCAGGTTATCTGTGTTCAAGGCATGCACCTTACTTGCTGTACTTTCTCCAGCTCTAAGACCCATTTTCCCCTCTGCACACCTATGTTTATTTTTTTAATTTTTTTATTGTGGTCAAAGTGAATTACAATTTTTTTACAGTAATATTTGAGGCACATAGTGACAATGAGTGAGGGGCATTCCCAACACCAGTGTTGTCCTCCCTCCACCCCTGTACCCAGCATAAATCCCACGTCTTCCTTCTTTATCCCCATAATGCTAGTGCAACTGTTCCCCCCTTGTACAGCTTGTTGTAGATTGGGTATCGATTCTGTTGTCGTTGACTTTGGATTTGGTATTTATGTCTGATCAGTTTTTATTTCCACCAAATGAACATTTGACTATCTGATACCATTGTGGGAAGATAAAAAAAAAAAAAGAGAAAAACTAGGAAGAGTCAATCTAGGTGTTATAAATATCCATTTAGAAGAAGGAAGGGAAAGAAGAAGAAAAGGTAGTAAAACAAAACAAAGCATACAAAAAAAGAAAAAACAATAAGGGAGTATCAACAAAATTACTAAAAGAATAAACCAAAAGCCAAAACCATCAGCTATGGGAAAAAAAAAGAAAACAACAACAAAAACCCAGACCTGCAACTTCTTAATAAAAACTTAATGAAAACTGTTCTTTTTTTTATTTTTATTGTGACCAAAGTACATTACAAATCTTTCACTGCATCATTTATGGTACATAGTGACAATGAGTGAGGGGCATTCCCACCACCAGTGCTGTCCTCCCTCCGCCCCTGTTCCCAGTATGCATCTCATATCTCCCTCCTCTATCCCCCAGAATGCTAGTGCAACTGGTCTCCACTTTACAGCTAGTTGTAGATTGAGCATCTATTCCACCGTCATTGGAGATAAAAAGGATAAGAAAAAAGGGAGAAAAAAAATTTGGTGACAACTACCAAAAAAAAAAAAAGAAGAGAGAGAGAGAGAGAGAGAGAGAGAGAGAGAGAGAGAGAGAGAGAGAGGGAGGGAGGGAGGGAGGGAGGGAGGGAGGGAGAGAGGGAGAGAGAGAGAAAAGAAAAGAATTATGGAAAAAAAGAAAAAAAATGGACCTGGCAAATAAAAATAAAAATAAATCTCTAAATAATAACCACAAGAGTGAAAAAGAAAGAGAAAAGTGGAAGAAAAAAGAGAGGGAAAACAAAGTCAAAAACTAACAAATCAAAACAAAACAAGAAAAAGTATGGGTGCTGGAGTGGCAGGGTTTGGCAGTCCCCCCACTTTTTTTTTTTTTTTTTTTTTTTGCATAGGCACAGTAAGCATTGGGGAAGAAAGGAAATTTCCGTGGCCTAAATCTCCAATCTTGAAATATACCATCATTGGATCAACCCCTGGCTTCATATATACTCATTACCCCATCCCAAAGGCTTTTTTGTGATGCCAGGAAAGTTTCCTCTTGGTTGTGTGTGAGAAAATCAAGCCACTGTAGCTAGCAATCTTGATATTTGTGCAGTTTATAGGTCAGGGTCTAGGATAGAGTCTCTAGGTTCTAGAAGTTCCTATCCATTATTGTTGTTGTGTTCAGTCTTCTGTAACACTTGCTCCCTGTTTTCGTTCAGTCCCTAAGCCGAAGCCTAGGATATTATGGATTCAAAGGTTCTGCTCAGTTTCTGTTGTCCAAGTTGGACTGCAATAAGACATCTTGTTGTTGTTGTTTTTTATGTGTCCTGGGCTACAGCCTAGGGTAGGGTTTTCCTTATTAGTCACAAGGTAGGTTCTGTTCAGACACAGTTGTCAAAGTCAGTTTCTGTTGTTGGTGCTCTTCACAGTTCAAAGGACGATATCTCTTCTGATTTCCATTTAGTGTTAGGTGATGTGATAGGACATCCTGGTCTTAGGTCAAGTTTTCCTTTCCTCGTTGTCATATCAAAACTGGCACAAGTTGGTGCCAGAGCAGTATTATAAATCTCCCAATGGAGCTTAGTTCCTGGTGGTGTTGCCCAGAGCTGTATCATTTCTACATTGGGGATCTGGGGTTTGGGATTGGACTAACACTGTCCAATCTCCTGGGGACTGGTTGTATCCACATGACACATGTTCAGGATGGGAGGCACCCTTCTGCTATAAAAAGTGAGTTCTTATCCCTAGAAGATAAGATCTTGTTTCTGTCTATGGTTTCCCCTTTTTTACTGTGCCCATACAAAAACGTATGGTGTAATACTGTGTTGCTGGTGCTATTGTGGGTAAGGATGACAGGCTGCACACACAGTCTCTGTCATCTGGTTTATCCCAGTCAAGGCTTTTTGTACCAAGCAGCACCAAAAATGGTAAAAATAGAGAAAAAATGTATATATTAAAATAGAACAAATAAATAAAATTGAGTTAGAAAGAAAAGGTATTCGAATAAAACAAGTGGTGGAGGAGGCTACCTGTATATTTAGGAATACACAGCTTAAGATGTATTGTTATACAGGTATTGAGCTTCCATAGGAAATATAAGACTCCCAATTAGGTCTTTTGATATATTCTTGTGGGGAGTAAAACCCAAGGTACTTTTTGATTCACAAGCCTTGGACTTGAGGTTGGGAGATGCTTTGCTGCATTACGAGACCATATAGTGTCTTTGAGCTGGGAGTTTTGCTGAGGCTGATTCCTGTACCATGCAACAGTCTACAATTTGGGGAAGTGAGAGGGGCCATCAAGCATGAGTCAGCAGGCGTACTGGTTGTAGTTCTTTGCTGAGGCATGAGAATGGGGACCCAGAGGGTGTCTTTCACTGAGGAGCTGGAAGGTGGTCTATTGGGGCAGGTCAATCTTGGTGCCTACCGAGTTAGGAACTGAGGGTAAAGAGGGTTAAATTAGGGAAAAATAACAGATCAGGATTGGTAGATGAGGGGATAGAAGAGACACAGGGGTAGGGGAGAGGCAATACATGACAGGGGGTATATACAGATATATATATTGTTTGTGATTTCAGCTCGGAGACAGTATGGAAAGTCATGTCCACATAAAGACTGACTTTAAAGATCTATTTGAGTGTTATCATCCGAATCTTTGGCATTCCATTTCCTTTCCTAGGAACTGTCTAGAATAAAGAATCGCCCGTGCAGTTATGAAAATGAGTATTAGTAAGAAAATACACTGCTGCAGGGGGTCCAGTATGAATATGGGATGTTTCCCTCCTCCCCCCTCTCCCCAGAGTCCAGTTGCCAAACCTGGCCCTGAAGACCAGTTTGGCATGGGGGACTCTCGGTCTCCTGTACTAAGTGGTTAGCCCAGGAGGCCATTGGCCAGCTGTCTGCCCAGATTCCCAGCCATACCCGTAGGAGAGGAGCAGGAATCCTGGCATGTGGAATCTTCTGGGTCCAGCTGCAGCCTCCCTCCTCTCCCTGTTGTGTTTTTCTTCTTTTTCTTCTTCTTCTTCTTCTTCTTCTTCTTCTTCTTCTTCTTCTTCTTCTTCTTCTTCTTCTTCTTCTTCTTCTTCTTCTTCTTCTTCTTCTTCTTCTTCTTCTTCTTCTTCCTCCTCCTCCTTCTTCTTCTTCTCCTCCTTCTTCTTCTTCTTCTTCTTCTTCTTCTTCTTCTTCTTCTTCTTCTTCTTCTTCTTCTTCTTCTTCTTCTTCTTCTTCTTCTTCTCCTTCTTCTTCTTCTTCTTCCTCCTCCTCCTCCTTTCTCCTCCTCCCTCCTCCCTCCTCCTCCTTCCTCCCTCTCCCCATTCCCCCTTCCCTTCCTCCCCTCCCCCTCCCCTTCCTCCTCCTCTCCTTCCTCCTCATCTTCCTCCTTCTCCCCCTCATCTTCCCCTTCCTCCTCCTTTTCCCCTCCTCCTCCTCTGCCTCTTCCCCCCTCTTCCCCCTCCTCCTCCTCCTCTTACTCCTCCTCCTCCTCCTTCTTCTTCTTCCTCCTCCTCCTTTCTCCTCCTCCCTCCTCCTCCTTCCTCCTCCCTCTCCCCATTCCCCCTTCCCTTCCTCCCCTCCCCTCCCCTTCCTCCTCCTCTCCCTCCTCCTCATCTTCCTCCTTCTCCCCCTCATCTTCCCCTTCCTCCTCCTTTTCCCCTCCTCCTCCTCTGCCTCTTCCCCCCTCTTCCCCCTCCTCCTCCTCTTACTCCTCCTCCTCTTACTCCTCCTCCTCCTCCTCCTCCTCCTTCTTCTCCTTCTTCTTCTTCTTCTTCTTCTTCTTCTTCTTCTTCTTCTTCTTCTTCTTCTTCTTCTTCTTCTTCTTCTTCTTCTTCTTCTTCTTCTTCTTCTTCTTCTTCTTCTTCGTGTAGGCACGGTAAATATTAAGGAAACTACAGCAAAAAATTTCCTTGGCCTAAAAGATACAGGGTTTTATCGCCCTTGAGGCATGCTGCCATGGGAACAACTACAGACTCCATGCTCACTTATTTACACACTCCAAGGCCTTACTATGGTGCCAGGAAACTTTCCACTCAGATACGGGTGATGACATCTTACCTCTGTAGCTGGAGATCTTGTTGTTTGCGTAGGTCATAGGGTGAAGGCTAGGAGAGAGTTTTTCTTTATGGGTCTAGGACTTCTGTTCCATCACTGTTGTTGTAATCAGTCTTCTGTAATTAGTGGTTTTGGTTATTGTTCACAACCTAGGACGGAGCCTAGGGTATAGTCTTTCAGCATAGTTCCAGAAGTTCTGCTCAGTCACAGTTGTCAAAGTTAGACCTCTGGAATATGGGATCTTGGTTTTTGTACAAATCCTAGGCCCAGGCCTAGGCTAGGGACTTCCTAGCCTTGATAGGTTCCTTGTTAGGTTCTGTCCAGACCATATTTGCTAAGACCCTTTTTTTTCCCTTTTAATCATCTGCTTGGAGCCTTCATTTTTCTCTTAAGCTGCCAGTGGCCTAAGGATGTGTAAAAAATTGTATCACTCTGGAAATCAGTGCTTTGAGTTATAGGTTAGACACAGCTCACCAGTGGTTTGGTTACAACTCACTGTGATTTGGGGTGGAATAGCTTAAGAAACTTGAGAATTTGCAAATTTAGAATTTGCAAACTAACTTTCACACGATTTCTCCAGTCATGTGAGATGTTTTATTTTTGTATGTAGTCTTAGAGGCATTTTCTTGGTAGGAGATACTGATTCAACTTCATTTTTTTTCTGGAAGCCTTTTCATCTTTCAATAAACTCTATTTTCTGTGCATGATTGGAAACTCTACCTTTCCAAAGCAAAGAAGTTCCCAGTACAGAGGACCTGTCTCAGGCATTCTGTTCTGTTTCACTGTCCTCATTTTATATGCTAATAGACATGTTTTATTAATTTATTGAATAATTTGTTGTGACTGCTACTCTTTTATTACTCTTGCTTTCCAGCATTGCCTTTACCTTTTTTTTGTTGTTGTTATTGTTGTTGTTCTTGGGTTTGCCACACCTGGCAGTGTTCAAGGGTTACTCATGGTTCTGCACTCAGAAGTGTTTTGTGGCAAACTTCAGGGACCATATGGGATGCTGGGGATAGAATCCAGGTCAAGAGCATGCAAGGCAAATGCTCTACCTGCTGTGCTATCCCTTTGGCCCCACCATTTTTAAAAATTTATTAAAAGAAAATTAATTCCATAGTTGACATAACATCATAATACATTTGTTTCAGGATGACAGAAATAGAAGTTATTCAAACATAGAAAGTAGAGAATTAAAAGAAAAGATGGAAAAAGAAAAAGGAGAGAGAGTTCATTAGCAGTTATGTTTGTAAAAATTATTGAATCACCAATAAAGTCATTAATACAATATTCAGAGGTTTAGTACACTCCCCTGCTTTTTTTTTTTTTCTTTTGAGATGGGAGCTATACTAAAAGAGAAAAAAGAATTTTGTGTATGGCAGGAGTCATTTGCCGTTTGCATAGGACAGCAAAATATGAAAGGAATTGAAAGGAAAGACCTTAAAAAACAAGATCTTACCCCCAAGGTATTTTGGCATAAGACCAACTAACTCAAAGCTCACGGCATACTCTGTTGTCCAACCCCCTAGTCATTCTTGGTGGTCAGCTCTTTACCATCGCAGTTGTTGTTGTCAGGTAGCTGCAGTTATAGATCCTGGTTTTTGTCTAGGAGCTATGTAGAAGTCTAGGTGCAGTGTAGTGTCTTCTAGTTTCATCTCACCATCAGTTAGCATTGCAGAGAATTCTTCCCTAAAAGCAGACTGTTGCTGTTGCCTGGTTGTCAGGGAGACATAAGAACTGTTTTTGAAGTAAGTCAGTGCCATGGGGTGGTGGGACCTTCCTTAGTAGAATTTGTTTCTGGTGCTGATATAGGAAACTTTATTTGTTTCTGTAGGTGGTATCCGTGGTTCAGGGGTGAGTGGTCATTGTCCAATCAACTGGAGTCTAGGGCAAGTCACAATGCCAAGTGTTTAGGGTGTAAGGTCCCACTGCAGTATAAAAAGTTTTTTGTGTGGCCAGAGAGATGCATGAAGGTAAGGTGTTTCCCTTGTATGCAGAAGGACAGTGGTTCGAATCTCAGCATCCCATATGGTCCCACGAGCCTGCCAGGAGTTATTTCTGAGCATGGAGCCAGGAGTAACCCCTGAGCGCTGCCGGGTGTGATCCAAAAATCAAAAAAAAAAAAAAAGATTTTTTTTTTGTTCCTATCTCTATTAATTAAGAACTTGTTTGAATCTGTTCATTTTTCCCATTTTAATGTGCCTATGCAAAAAGGGACAATGCCAGAAAGGTATTACTAGTGAATGGGGGGGGGTGGCAAAATGTCAAGACCAACAGTCCTCAGGACCTTTTGCTTACATGAACTCTGAACAGAGACTTGACTACTAGTATTTCATAGTGAACGGATCCCAATGGTAGGGGAAGTTGCTGCTACATAAAGAGATATTTGATAACAGTTATGCCTATTAAAGGAGTGTATCTAAAATAAATATTTAAAGGAAATTTATATGTCCGCTTTGAATCTTTTGAAATAGGCAGGGAAAAAGGTAAGATCCAGGGTGTAGTTTCATGGCTCCATCTTTTTTAAAAAACTAAAGTAAAATAAAACAGTATTTTCTTTTTTGTTTGTTTGCTTTTGGGTCAGACCTAGTGGTGCTCAGTACTTAGAAGTCACTCCTGGCAGGCATGGTGGACCATATGGGATGCCAGGATTCGAATTACCATTTGTTCAAATCAGCTGCATGCAAGGCAAATGTCCTACCACTGTGCTATCTCTCCGGCCTCTAAAGAAGAATTTTTTTTTTTTTTGGTTTTTGGGTCACACCCCAGCAGCACTCAGGGGTTACTCCTGGCTCTATGCTCAGAAATCACTCCTGGCAGGCTCGTGGTACCATATGAGCTGCTGAGATTTGAACCACTGTCCTTCTGCATGCAAGGGAAACACCTTATCTTCATGCATCTCTCCGACCCCACAAAAAACTTTTTATACATATGGGATGCTGAGATTCTAACCACCAACCTTCTGCATGCAAGGCAAACACCTTACCTCCATGATATCTCTCCAGCCCCCAGAAGTATTTTCTTAACATACATAATTTAAGTTATATTTCATGCTGTGTCTGCTCTTACTATAAAATTTTTGGTACATTTTCATGAAGATGTGTTAGTAGCTGAGCTCAGAACAGACCAGACATGCCATTGATCATGTGTTCAATTGTTGTCAATACGTGACATGGAATTGGTTTCATATCTGTGATGCTTTGAATGTTTGCAGTTCTTACATAGAATATAAACAGACTCTATGCTGTAGGTGGTGTTTCACTGTTTGTCATTGGCATCCTTCACCCTTGACTCCTAACACATATCCTCATTCATACTCCTGCAGACTGGAGTGACCTTCCCATTGTCCTCCATGCTTGGGAAGACTTGGCGTGCTCAATACTTGGCATTGTGTCCTGTTCTGTTCACTTTCTCTATTCTTTTCCCTCTGGGTCTCACAGAACTATCCAAAGACTGATGCCTTCCAAATCCATTCCAAGAGGCCAGACCTCTCTCCAGAATGACGTGTGCATCTGTCCACTTGGCATTGTCTCCCAGGACTGTGGCCAAGCTGGAGCCTATTTGCTTCTCCCAAAGCCTCCACCTGCCCATTGTTTTTAGGGAACAGGATTTGTCTGTCAGACACTGAGGTTTTTAACAGTAGAAATTTAATTCCCTAAAGGTCTCTCCAGAGTTCTCACTCACAACCCATCAACAGTTTCTAACAAGAGCTCCAAACTGTCTCTATTGCTCCCCATCTCCATTTCCTCTGTGTCCCCACCCCCACACCCCTGGGCAGTGTCATAGGACTATCAGCTGGAATGGCACTTAATTCCTCTCTCCTATACCTGTCCCTCTGTCCTCTGTTTTCCTAAGAACAGAAAGAATGAGTCCTCAAAATTACTTCATCATCCTCTTGCCTTTTGCTTTTGGGTGGCCAAAAGCACTGACCCCAGAATGAATCCATTTCTGCTGCCCTGGCTTAAAACATCCAACACAATCTGATTCCTTTCCATAGCTCTTTAATCTCTCCTCTTTGCTCTCTATCCCGATAATCACATTTCTGCCATTCCAATGTACCTTTGCAATAAGCCTTTGACACACCAAGCATTTGACTTCATGCTCATGACCTTTCCCCAGGCTCTTGTGTTGGTCTGCACTGCTCTCCTCGTGGTGATTGTTCTCTTTTAGATTTCAAGTTCACCTTCTGGGGAGATTCTGCAGATGTCTTTCTAGTCACCTCCACTGTCTTTTCTCATTTAATTCCTTCTGGCCATTATTACTTAACTCAGTTGCTATAAGTCTACTGTGGGACTGTCTTTCTTCCCTGGTGAAAGGTTGTTGATCATAGACTTTCTCCTGGTTCACAGTACAGTACTGTGAGTACACTGAGTGTTCAGTAGACTGGAAGTTTGGCATATGAATGAACAGAGAAGTGGTTGCATGGAGAGGCAACCACTGAAGGTGGGAGTACATGGAAGGAATAATAAAATATTTTACTCATTCTTTAGCAGTGAAATATGTAGCCTGATCAAATCAAAATCAGAAAGGAAGATTGTTTTCAGGTTTTGATCAAACCCTTGTGAATGAAAAGCATCTATGGACTAGGAGAATTTTCTGGGGACATTGATGAAGAAGAATGTTTTTTTGTTTTCTATAAGGAATTGCAAAACAAGGCTACCTCATAGCCTAACTTCTTGGAATCTGTCTCATCTACACATCTAGAATATGCCTTTGTTCTCTTTTCTCTTCCCTTATACTTTGTGTTGCTCTGCTTCCAAGAAAGGATTTTAATGAATGCTAAGACCTATCTAATAAATGAGAGTAGTTAGGGTAAATAAGAAATGACAGGTTAGTTCATTGAAGAAGCATTTATTCTTGTCTCCTAGATCTACATTTATTATCAGCCACTAGGTATGGATTTTCTTCTTGCCCTCAGGAAGTCTTACCAAGAAGGAGGGGGTGTCAGCCAAGCTGATCAATAAACCCTCATTATCTTCTTTGACAACAAGAGTAAAATGTCCATGTGGTGAACACAGTGACACAAAAGGGGGAGCTTTGTGATCTAATTGGGTCATGAACAGCATCCTAAAGGAGGTGATAGGGACTTTGGGGGCACAATCTATTGTATGGAAAGAACATTCCAGCCTGTAGGCCAGAATGTTTGACAACATAGAAGAACCATGAGGTCAGTGGTTACCAGAAGCTGCAGCTGGTGGACAATGCCAGGGTGCTTTGGGCAAGGAGGTTGAAGAGGTAGGCCCATCTTGCATACAGCTCCATGGCTCCCTTCACGGTAGCAAAGTGATTTGGGGGTTGCCGTGTTTGATTATTAGGCCCTGAAGGATGGAGAAATACTTTGCTGAAGGAGGATTCTGATGGTGGGGATGGAAGAGGTGGCTAAGAGAACACAACCTATATAGGGGTTAGCTGTCAGGATACAGGAGAGGTGAGGTGAGAGACAACTCCAAGAAGTGCAGGCAGCTACTCTGCTCCTCTCCAGGGTCTACAGCTTCTTTCCAATGTCCACAAATGAAAATAAAATAGTATCCAGGCTCAATCCCCAGCACCACGTATAGTTCGTCCCCTGAGCCTTGACAGAAGTGATCCTGGAGTGCAGAGAGCCGAGAGTAAACCCTGAGCATCACCGGGTGTGGACCAGCCTTCTACATCTCTCCCCCAAAAAATATCTCTTTAGTCCACTTGGAATGCTTGATGTATGATCTATTTCTATACTGCAAACTGGGAAAAGAGACTATTTTCCATAGTTATTTCTCAAAATACTTTAACAGCCTCTGGAAGTAAATTGCTTTCAAAGGCACACCTAGAGCCATTAGCTGCCAATATTTTAATTTATCAACATGTCAGCCTGACAGTGATGAGATTCTCTGGGGTTTTCCATCTCCTTGAGGTCTCAGAAAGAAATGGCCATTATTGCCCCCATTTTCCTGTTTTGGCAAAGAATCCTTGATGGAAGTAAACAATGTGGATCCTCACATGGCAAATTGCTAAGAACTTCTGAAGAATTAACCCAAAATAGGAATTTTCAACCTACTCGGGGTAGTGGTAGGTTGAGAATGTTTGACCTTTCTGGTTCTGAAGAGTAGAGGGCAAAAATTCCCACTCCTGTGGCAGTGGAAATGTCTACCGACACCCTTTGCTCATCCCCTCTACTTCAAGATAGGCTACTCCTATCTTAAACTTTACTGCAGCTGTTCTCATACCCAGAAGCCAAGAAGATGCCATCCTTCATGGTGGGGGAGTGATCTTGGCACTCTGGGTAAGCAGCTCTTTACTCTTTGTGCAAGTCCCAGTATTCTTGCATGCTTGGCACCCCTCGCTTCCTGGCTCTTGATGCCAGTAGTCCCCACAGTCCTGGTGGCAGGCAGAAAAGGCACATTTCCAAATGCCCCCGGTTATGCTTGGAGTCTCCTGGGATACTGCAGGCTTGTTTATGCCAAACCAGGGCAGAAGCAACAGGGGTTGGTGGACATTTTTTTCTGCTCTTCTCCAACTTGTTTTCTCTCATTTTCTCTCTCATTTCATGTTCTTTTGTTTCTTTATTCTCTTTGTTTTAAACTTATTTTTGTTTTTCTGTGGCATGAAGAGGGGTACATGTTGGAGAAAGGAATCTATTCAAGAAAGATTAGGAACAAAATGGAAAATAATCCCAGAGAAGGCTAAGAAAGAAGAAGGGAATGAGGCGGGGAAGAGAGAGGGAGAGAGAGTGGGAGGGAGGGAGGGAGGAAGAGAGAGAGAGGAGAGAGAGAGAGAGAGAAAAAATCTGGAAGTAGTTAGAAAGGAAAGAAGTGTTTCTTGCCACATCTTCAGCCGAAAGTCTGATATAATTTTCTCTGAAGCCAAGAAATCAGATCTCCCTGCCAGGACACTCATGTGGTTGCATTATAGGCTATAGCTGATGACAGAGGTGCACACAATAAATGGTGCTGAGACTAAATTTAGGAGCATTTCAGGCCTTCGGGTCAGACCCTGAGTGAGGGTCTTGCTAAAAAGCAAATCCATTCTCACTTTCTGCCAGGGTGTTGTGGAGGGAGGGCTGTTTTTGGTTAAGCCCCAGCCCCTTCCTTTCAAATTCCAGTTATGATGACACAGGAGCAGAGAACTTTAAGAACATGTCAACTCCCCTGTATTGCAAGATTGCCATTTTATGCTGGACAACAGTGGACCTGGCTAACCTGGAACAGGGATAAATAACCTAACCATGAATAAGGATAAATAACCTTGAGCTTGCCAAGCTTGCTGAAAGTCACCTGTGAATGTATTTGAAAAGAATTTGCACTGAACTCTTGTGGAACATTCATGCCATACTGAAGTTGATTTTCTACTTTATTTTTTCAGTTGTTCATGGTGGACAATGGAGCAGATGACTGGAGAATAGCCATGACTTATGAGCGTATTTTCTTCATCTGCTTGGAAATACTGGTGTGTGCTATTCATCCCATACCTGGGAATTATACATTCACATGGACGGCCCGGCTTGCCTTCTCCTATGCCCCATCCATAACCACCGCTGATGTGGATATTATTTTATCTATACCAATGTTCTTAAGACTCTATCTGATTGCCAGAGTCATGCTTTTACATAGCAAACTTTTCACTGATGCCTCCTCTAGAAGCATTGGAGCTCTTAATAAGATAAACTTCAATACCCGTTTTGTTATGAAGACTTTAATGACTATATGCCCAGGAACTGTACTCTTGGTTTTTAGTATCTCCTTATGGATAATTGCCGCCTGGACTGTCCGAGCCTGTGAAAGGTAAGCTCATTTATTTTCCTGAGAACCTTCTTTGCCAAGTGGGCTCCTGGAACATGGGGAAAGAATGTGTCAGTCGAGCAACTTTATCTGGGAAAGTTTGGATTCTCATTGGACTTCTTGGAAAACACTTTGCTAAAGATGGTTGCATGCAACAATGTCTTTATACTGAGGTAGATTCCCTTTCTGTGTGATCACTTTTCAATAGAAAGCTTCCCCCAAATCCAGAGAGCCAGAAATGACACAAGGAGAGACTTCTGTCTGTTGGAAATGTTTTTGCTTCTTGCTAGTACTGAATTCATTGTTGTGATGGTGGAGGTTATGGTGGTGGTGGAGATGGTGGTGGGGGAGGAGGAAACTGAAATCTAGTGGAAATAGGGGCGATACTAGAAGGTCAGCGCCTTAGGGACTTTTTCTGAGTGTGCTGAGGAGAGTAGAACCTGGTGATGCCATTTCCTGTGATTGCTAGAGAAGGTAGGAGTATGTGTTTGGTTTTATTAACCTCTCAACATGAGACAGAGCCAAGTATATATTTGTTTATTGGCTAAAGTGGTCTCCAGAGCTAGCCCTGCTCAGAATTCCAAGCAGCTCAATGAGACTTGGTGGATCAGTGACCCTGTCAACAATTAATCTGGCAGTTTAATAACCAATCATCACCACAACAACTAGGTTTAGGATAGAAGTGAGAGAAACTTTGTCATAGTGGTGGAGGGAAAACATTGCATGACCTTAAGTTAGAAAATTCAAGTTGAAAAAAGCAATAAACAGGAATAATTTTGAGGTCATTAGAATGACTGCATTCTCAGAGAGATGGGGCCACTAATGGTGCTAGTGGTTGAGCCTAGCAGTACTCAGCAACCACTAGAGTTGGACCTATGGCCCTCAGGGAACCATGCTATGACAGGGATTGAACTCAGGATCTTTGTATACAAGAGCTGTGTTCCACACCTGTGAGCCATTTCCCTCATCCCTTCTTACTTAGTTTTTGAAAGTCAAATTTGCATGTGCATATCCTGTATTGAAGTGGAATCAATGAAAATTGTTTCAAAGAACTACAGAGCCCCTAACCTCTCCTCACTTCATTTTACAGAAGCAGTCGATTTAAATTCTCCTCATCTTTCCTTTGGTACCGTAATTTCTTTCTGAGTGAAATTGTGTATGTTGCTATTTCTTTTTTTTCCCGTCTAGGTATATTATTGAAGTTGGATTTTTAGGCTTTCCCCCACTCACTCCTACATATCCCTTTTTGCCTTTACCTACCACAAACTGATTTCAGTTCTTTCAATGTTATATAACCACTAGTAATCCAGGCCCTTTATTTATATTATTATGGCTTTGTAAACTGCATTTTTAGTTGAATAATGCAGTATATCATCATTCCTTTGCATTTTCTACACATCTTGAGTGCTTTATTATTTATGTTAATAATTGCTTTATTTTATTTGCTTAGTTTAGTTTGCTATAGACTGGCACTAAATACTCTCTGGCTTCACCAACTTCATAAAAATATTCTTTTGCTCTGTGTTTGCTGTGTGTTAAGAAAGCTGACCATTTCGCTTTGAAGAAATAGTTCTTGGAGCTTTCTCCCTGCTTCTCCATCACGGTGGGGAGTTCCTTTGTGTGGTTTAATGACTATCCTTCTCTTGAGCCCTTTCTGTGGCTTCCTTCTTTTTCTTAGGATGCATCTGCAGGTGGCCCCAATAACAGGGAGCAGAGGAGGAGAGAGAAATTTTTGAACTCATGCGCCTTTGGATTCTTTTATCCTCCTATCAGTCACTGGACTGGATATAAAATTTTGAATTAGAAATCACTCTCCCCAGAAGATCAAAAGCTTCATTTTCCTCTGACATTTTGGCATTCTGAAACTTCTCTGTCTCTGTCTCTGTCTCTCTTGGATGCACTCTCTCTCCTTTTCTCTCTCTCTTCATTTGCTTGTTTCTGGCTGTTTTTCAGTTCAAAGTTCTGAATTATACAGGAGTGTCCCTTGGTATGAGTCTATTTTAATCCAGTGTACAGAGAGATTTAGCAAACCTGCTCAATCTGGGGATTAATGTCCTTCAGTTCTTGGAAATGCTTCTTGAGTTAGTTGGGGGTTTTCTTGTTTTTCAATGTGTGGATATTGACTTACCTATAGCTGATCTTTAATCTTCTTGTTTTATTTCTGTGTTATTTTACTATCTGTTTCCACACTACATATGAAAGATAACTTTAATTTGATCTTTTAAACTCCCTATAAAAATGTCACTTATTTACTATGCTTTAATACCCTGGGATTTGTGTGTGTGTGTGTGTGTGTGTGTGTGTGTGTGTGTGTGTGTGTGTTTAGGGGTTACACACCTGTCGCCACTCGGGGCTAATCCTGGCTCTGCACTTAGAACTTATTCCTGGCAGGCTCAGGGGACCATATGTGATCCCAGGGATCGAACCTGGGTTGGCTGCATGCAAGACAAAAATGCCCTATCTGCGTTTCTGTACTGTGCTATGCTGTGCTATAGCTCCAGCCCCAATTCACTGTGTTTTGTTTTTTATAATTGTCTGCCTAGTTTTAAAAATAATATCTGGCAGGAGAGACAGTACAGGGGTTAAGGCACCTGTTTTGCATTTGGTCATCTTCAATTCGATCCCTGGCAACACTTATAGCCCCCAAATACCACCAAGAGTGACCGCTAAGCACAGAACCAGAAGTAAGCTCTTACTCTAGGTGTGGTCCATCCTCCCCAAATAAATAAAAGTAAAAAATAGTATCATGCCTTTCTTTTTGTAGAAATTACTGTTTTATTTCTCTTGCAATGTTAATGCTAATTTAAGAATATGTCTGTTTTCTCCTGTCTTTTATTTCCCCAAAGATTCATTTTTCGGTTTTGGTTCTTGATTATTTTTAAAGCTTCCTTCCTATCAGTGACTCTGGCTCCTACTTATGAGTGAGACACAAAGGAGCAGATTGGAAGCATCAGTACTTACCTAGAACTCATGAAAAGTGGATTCATCAAAGGGAGATTTGGGAGGACCTTGGGATAAGCAGGCAGCACATAGCACTGGCTACTCAGTTTTCTCTGAACCATCTCACTGGCCCTTGGGAAATCTATTCTACCCTCCACTTTGGTGTAGGAAAGGAAGCAGTATCAATTCATTTTAATTGTTTTCCTTGGTCTTGAGCTGACCTAATTTCTGAGGTACCCCTACAGTCACACCCCACAGACCTCCCACTTCCATACTGTTACTTCCTAGATTCCTGTTGCATGAGCCAAAGGCAATGACCAGTCTCAGGAAACAGAGTCAATCTGGTTTTCTAAGTACTTTGAGGTTGTATTTGAGCTGTTCTCATCATTAAAGCTCTGCTATTATCCTTCCTCATTGATTCAATATGCAAAATGGTTGCTTCAAGATCTTTCATCACTGCTGGTCTAGAATTGCCTTTTCTCAAGTCAGGGAAGAGAGGTCTGCTGGTCTGCTGGTTTTCCTGAGTACTCATCTCATGTCATTGTCATGCATTTCTGTTGACTCTGATTTTTTCCACATTTGTAGGTGTGTTTTTGTTTTTTAATTTTATTTTGTCATTTCAGTTTGAAGCCACACCAAGTGGTGCTCAGGGTTTACTCTTTGCCCTGTGCTCAGAAATCACTTTGGGCCAGTGTTTAGGGATCATATGGGGTGCTGGAGATTGAACCCACATAGCTGCATGCAAAGAAAATGCCATTCTCTGTACTATCTCTCCAGCCCTCATTTTGTGTGTTTTAAAATTATAACCATACACACATAAATGCTAACAATCACTTTAAGGAGGGAAAGATCCTAGATCCTTTCCCCAGAAATTCTGTGGCAACTGTTTTTTATATCATGTATCTGACCCCCCCCATTTTTTTCCTTTTTTAGAACTTCTCTGCATAAATATGGCATTTGAGGGTTTAAAGTTTTCTTTTTAAAGTAAGGTAGACTCCTGATGGTAATGCTTGTTTCCTAGCAATCGTGATATTTTTAAGATTTCTGATATTTTCTGGAGCAGATACACCTATAAAAATCGAAGAATAAATATGGAAAATCTTAGTTGATATACTCATTTCATTTATGAACATTACTCTTAAGGCTTAGATCTAGCAACCTAAGGGTAAGGGCAAAAGCCAAGTTTAATAATATATCACCTATTTCTGGGGCTCTTATTCTCTGTTACCCAAGGATCAATGAAATTGAGCACATGCTCTGCATGTATTTATCAAAACTGATTCATCTCCCCCCCTTTATTTTTGGCCCTGTATCCAGCAATGCTCCAGGCTTTACACACAGAAATCAGGTTCTGGGTATGTATGGGGGGTGCGGTGGGATAAAAGATGCTGAGGGTCTAATTCAAACCAAGATGGGCTAGTACAAAGCAAGTTTTTACCTCCTGTATTATCCCTTCACCTTCATATATGGTTTTTTAGTCCCCGGACACTAAATTTAAAAAACTTGAAGAGAATTTTGTTAAGTCGTGTGTGTGTGTGTGTGTGTGTGTGTGTGTGTGTGTGTGTGTGTGTGTGTGTACCACACCCTACAGCACTCAGAAGTACCTCCTGACTCTGTGCTCAGAAATCACTTCTGTCAGGCTTGGGGGACATATATGGGATGCCTAGGATTGAACCCCAGTTAACCACATGCAAGGTAAATGCCTTATGCACTGTGCTATGGCTCTTGTCCCCGCTTTGTTAAGTTTTTTTTTTTTTAGCAGCCAGACTATTATATAGTTATACTGGTCATTGATTGCTTAATGTGTGTGTTTTCTTTTCTTTTTCTTTTTCTTTTTTTTTTTTTTTTTGGTTTTTGGGTCACACCCTGCAGTGCTCAGGGGTTACTCCTGGTGGCTCTATGCTCAGAAATTACTCCTAGCAGGCTCAGGGGACCATACAGGATGCTGGAATTTGAACCATCGACCTTCTGCATGCAAGGCAAATGCCTTACCTCCATGCTATCTCTTCAGCCCCGTTCTCATGTGTTTTCATGAGGCACTGAAGTGTGGTGGTGAGGGTTCAGTGTGGAGGGGAAAAGAAAGACCAGGCTGGGTGGTCTCTAGCATTTTATGCCAGTAATGTGTACTACTAAGGGGTTGAATGAGCCATATTTTGCCTTAGTGGCTTCATTTGCAAACCAAAATGGGTTCATAAGCTTTTTTCCTGGGGATGGAGTAGCCCATTTTATTTGAGCATGATATTTTTTCTTCTACATATTTATACAATCAACCTTCAGCTTTGCAATAGCAGCAGATTTTCCACATTCTGCTTTCCACTAAACTGCCCATTTTGCTGCAGAGAACTCCCAGATCTGACTGTTCTCACAAGGCTGCAAACTTTGATGTTTCCTGAATCTTACTCTTTCTGAGCTGTTTGGTTTCTAGCTGTTTCTTCCTCTCCTTTTAGCCTACTCCTAGTTTCTCCCCTCCTCATCTCTTCCTGGCTCCCTTCTTCCTTCTCTATCCCCTCTTCCTTTTTTTCAGTTTCATGAATAGAGAGGAGGAAGCAGAATGAAGTGACAAGTGTCTGGCCTTATTTTTGGACCCTCATTTGTCAGGATATGCCCCAGATCTACAGACCAGTCTTTTCTCTCTCTTTCTCTCTGTCTCTTTCTCTCTTTGTCTCTCTCTCTCTCTCTCTCTCTCTCTCTCTCTCTCTCTCTCTCTTTCTCTCCCCCCTCTCTCATTCTCTCTCCAAATTCAAACCAAGAACCAAGAACTATGCTCCCTCTTCTGCAGCATATGGGAAGTATGGCCAGAAACTGTCAAACAAGCTTAAATTCTCTCTTAGGCATTAAATCAGATGAGGGGATAAAGGTGTGTCTAACATATGTCAAGTGGGGAGAAGAGAAGCAGCAACCTTAAGAAGGGAATCTGCTGCTTTTGATTTCTCTCTCTACCTTCACCATCCCAGAAAGGCAAAGGAGATCTAGGATATCATGATAAAGTCTGCGATGAACCCCTGTAAGGCAAAGATCCCACAGTTCTACTAAGCAGCCTTAAAGCACACCTGACGTCCACTTGGTCTGCCCTGTGTGGTAGTTAATTCCTGCCACCCGATTTATTGGCAAGCATTTGACTCAGGCTGGAGTGAGGAAAGGGTTTTTGCAGAAAAGGAGAGTCAGTCCAAGACCTTGCCTAGGTCTTTCATGTTTATTGCCTTCCTTCACAGAAAAGAATTTCAGTAGGAGACAGCAGTGAAGTAAAAGATTTTATCCAGAGGTACTGAAGAAGGAAAGAGAGAGGATAAGAAAGAAAGGGAATAATGCTCTCAGAGAGATCAGGCTTGTCCAAAGGTAGAGAGAGCCCTGGTACACAACCCAGCATGAACATAGGAAAGTTCACATCTCAAGGGGGGAGAAGCGGTGACATGTGCAAGCATACATCATGTTCATTGGCCCAGGGAGCACATATGTGCATTTCCTTTGTTCCCAGTTGGTTTATACAGGGTTTTCCCAACCTGCCCCACTGGGACTTTCTACCTAGGTTAAGAGCCCTGTTATGGTTGCCAGGGGGAAGGGCTGGGATCAGCTGGTCTTCTTTGATCTTCTTTTGTTCCTGCTGGAGACTCTCTTAATCTGGCCTTAATGTACACAGTGTGTCCTGTGTAGCCCAAGAGGTAGTGAAAAGAGTAACCTCTTCAAATTCCATTTCTTGGTTTTATTATTTCCCAAGAACTTTATTACATCTCAAGAATTCATTGCTATAGGAGCCCTTCCTTATCTACCTGCTGCTTCAGAGGGGTGGCCTAGGGTGGGGATGAACTTCAAGATCTTTTGTCTTGGAAGTACCAGCTTCAAAACTTGGCATCCTGAAAACGAGGCAGTATCCCATCAAGCTGTTCACATTTGGAGGCTTTCCTAGTTCTGTAAAGATTAGGGAGCCAGAGTAATAGCACAGCAGGTAGGACATTTGCCTTGTGGGATTCAGTCCCTGATATCCCCTGTGGTTCCCTGAGCCTCAAAAGAGTGATTCCTGAGTAGAGTCAGAGGTAAAGCCTGAACATGGTGAAATGTGACCTAAACCCTCTTACCCACCCACCCCCCAAATAAAGTTGAATTGTTATCTGTGGATAGGTAGGCCCAGATATAAAGGGAAGCCTCTGGATTTTCTACTTTTCCTGTCAAATATCCAGCATCAAATATGTGGGTGTAACTCAAAAGATTCCCCAGGAGCAAGGCCTGTCTGTTCTGAGATGTTTTTTTTTTTAATTTACTTTTTTATTTGGTATATTTTAAGTTAAATGCATGTACTTGTACATCTTCCCAAAGAACAGAGGCAAATAATCTATAAATTGCATCTCATTAGAATATCATAAATGACTTTATTAGATCAATAGAGAAAATCAAATTGAAAAATATCTAGATTTGGATACTTCTGCTGTGGCCATACTCTTATCTCATTACCAAAATCCTGTGACCTTGCTGTCATGAATCTTTTTCCCATATCAGGGTAATTGGCATGAACAAAAGTATATAAATCTGTATGTATTTACATTGTAGACATATAATGTATGTATATATATATATTTTTTTTACTTTTAATTCCTTTGAATAGATTTCTTTTTTTTATATTTTATTTTTGATCAAAGTGGATTACATATCTTTTATAGTAATATTTTAGGTGCATATTAACATTGAACCAGGGGAATTCCCACCACTGAAGTTGACCTCCCTCCCCCCATTCCCAGTATTCATCCGATACCCCCTTCCTTTACCCCCCAGGTTGCTAATATAAGTGATCCCCTCTGTATCTAACTTGTAGGTTGAGTATTGATTCTGTAGTCTTTATGGGTTTAGAGCCCACACCTAGCAGTGCTCAGGGCTTACTCCTTACTCCTGGTTCAGGGATTCCCGTCTGGGTTGACTGCTTGCAAGGTAGGTGTCTAAACCCCTGTATTGAGATCTCAGGGATGGAAAGTTATCATAGCTCTGTGCACAGTGAGAGGGACTAAAAAAAAACCATAATAATGTTCTTTTCCTTTCAAGTCACAAGTTTGTTTGTTTTTTTTGTTTTGTTTTGTTTGTTTTTGGGTCACACCCAGCAGGGGTTACTCCTGGCTCTATGCTCAGAAATCGCTCCTTGCAGGCTTGAGGGATCATATGGGATGCTGGGATTTGAACCACCATCCTTCTGCATGCAAGGCAAACGTCCTATCTCCATGCTATCTCTCCGGCCCAAGTCATAAGTTTTCTCAGAGGGGAGAAGGAATCCATTTTTTTGTATCGGGTGGAAGGGAAGGAAGGGGATACACTGCAGCCATGTCCTCATACAAGGAGACAGTAAGGGGAACTGTAGTAAACAAAATGCCTTAATGTCACTTTGCTCCAGTAAACCCTAAATGTGCTCTGCTTCTTTAGTAAATGTTCTCTTCATTCCCTAGGAATCAGCTGAGAGAAATAAGGACTTAGGTGTGGTGCTTTCTTTAATTTTTAAAGTGGGAAAGTGAGAGAAGCAAACAATGAACTTGTTTCAAGTACTCACTAACAACATAACATGTGTTTAGATGAACTAAAGAAAATGTTCTATCGAGAAAATATCAGCCATGAAAACTAACATACTTCTTTGTTATTGTTGTTTGTTGTTTTTAAAGTATTGGGGCCAGAATGACAATTCAGCAAGTAGGGGCTTCAACCTGTTTCAGATGTGTGCAAGGCAAGCCCCTACTTGCTGAATATGGTCCTCTGGGTACCACCAGGAGTGATCCTTAGAGTATAGAGCCAGGACAAAATTAAAAATAAAGTATGAAAGGCATAATTCTAAATGTTTTTAGGGCATACTATACTTTGGCTTCATTTCAATAAGTTTCCATTAACCCAGATTTATCCTAAAAAAAAAAAGCCAAAACAACAAGAAGCCAAAAAATTGGTTGCAAGTACTCTACCACATTATTGGTTTTCAGTTGTTTGGAACATAATTTCTGAGGTAATCATTTGAAATAATCAAATTATGCTATCTAATAAAAATATAGATCATCTAAAAGAGCTATGTGGGTTTTGTTTTTTTGTTTGTTTGTTTGTTTCTGGGCCACATCCAGCAATGCTCAGGGCTTGCTCCTGACTCTATACTCAGGAATCACTCCTAGCAGTGCTGGGATAGATCATATGGGATGCCAAGTATTGAACCGTACTGCCACATGCAAGGCCTTACCCGTTCTACTATCTCTGGCTTTCTTTTTTCTTTTTTTGTCAGGGCAGTGCTACAGAGCCAGAAATGTGAGAGGATAGAACCCATTGCTTTATCATTCAAACTTGGCATAAGCTCCCTTGAACTATAGCCATGGCCCCAAATAACCACTTTTAGGATAAATATTGGTTATATCTTCTGACCTCAGCCTTATGGAAGAAATGCTGGGGGAAGCTCTTAAATAAGCAAATATACTACTTCTATCACTTCACAGATTTCCTTTTATCTAAGCCTTGAATATAATCTTAGTTTTGTATCTAGTGAGGCAAAATGAATATGCTTGTTCCTGAGAGAGTAAGTCTAAATATATACTGATGCTTATTTACCTTTAGGAAATTATTTCAGCTCTTGTGGTTGGGTATGGATCTGTGACTCTAACAACTTCCTAGGATCCAGATTTTAAAGAAACATGATAATTAACTTTCAATACATGTAAATTCTGTTGACCATTGAGTGGGTCCAAGAGTGTGTTGTTTCAAAGAATTGGAGTTGGTGATTAGTCAATTTTTTCTAAGAGAAGAGAGATGGACCTAAAATATCTTTTGTTCTATTATTATTAATATACACAGAGGATAAGGAGTATGTGTAGGAGAGAGGGGGACCCAAATTAAGTAGTTCAGTAGAAGAACACACATCTAGCAGGAATAAAACCCAGATTGGATCCCAGGTACCACAAATTTTCTCTGAGCATTGCTGAGTGGCCTCTATTTTAATAAAAGATGCCTGGAACAGTAGTTCATTGGGTAGGGCACTGGTTTTGCACGTGACTGGCCTGGGTTAGAATCCTGGCACCACTTATAACCACCCAACAAGGAGTGATCGGTGAGTACAGAGTCAGGTGTATGCTCTGAGCACAGGAGGGTATGCCCAAATAACAAGCAAACCCAAAAAGTTTAGGAAACTGAGAAAGGAGCACAGGAATTATGGTGCTTGTATTATCAACCTCTGTTCTATCCTGGCACCACATTTGTCTCCCTAGCACAGCATGGCCAGTGGTCACCTCTGAGCACAGAGCCAGGAATTGCCCCAAAGCACTTCTAGATATGGCTCAAGAATCAAATAAGTACATTCCAAATGCATGTGACTATGAAACAAAGCTGCTTTTTAAACATTAGCTTCTTTTCTTGATTTTTCTTTGCTTATATTTTATCTCTGATTTTTTTTTTTTTTTTTTTTTTTTTTTTGGTTTTTGCAGGAGACCAGACTCAGAGGCAGAATCTCAGAAACAATCCCATTTCCCGTCCAGGTCATTACATTGGGGATATGTTCCTTGAGATCAGGTTTCCTCAATGGTTTTTATCAGCCATACAATGTGCATTTCAAGATGGGGCTAGAGGGGTGGGAGAAACATTCTTGGGGCACCTTAATTTATGACAGTGTGCAGGGTAATGAGATGATTTCTTACTCCTTCAAATTTCAGCTGCCACTAAGTCAACTTAGAGCCTTTCTTCAGTGGGTTTGTAATTTGTGGTTGATGGTTAATGGAAGACTTTGTAAACTTAGACTTTCAGGGTCTGATTCATACATACCAATATAGCATTTTCAGGCTCATCAATGAGTCACAGCTTTAAAATGAGCCCTTTCAAGATAGAAAAGTCGGCTGTTTGACAGTATTCTTCATGCTCATGGAACTTCAATACCAGGAATAACGTTTACCAAATAAATTGATCATTAAAAGGCTTATGGAACAAAATGCCAAGGTATTCACAGGCTCAAATTTTCTCTTCTTTCTTATATAGATGATTTTTGTATGATTTTTGGGGGTGTATCTTTCCAGAAAGAACAATGAGGATTCATATTTGTTGGTCAAATGCTTTGCATTCCGGGTCTAAAGTGTGCGATTTGAAAATAGTCATGCTTAAATTCATGCAGAAAAGAATGAGAAGGTAAACAACTTAGAGGTCTGATCTTGTGGAAGGGGCTGTCAGTTCATTTACCTTCCTGGCTGCCCTGGCACCCTTGCAGGTGGGCAGATGTTTGTGGAATCATTTGGGGTCTTGAGTGTCTTCAGTCTTTGGGGCCCTCCAGAGATTGATTAGACAGAGAGGGTAGAGTGACCCTGTGCAGAGTTCTCCTGCAGTACAGCTTCAAATCACTGTGCCAAATCAATACACACACTCTCTTTCTCTCTCTAAATTGTGTTGCCTAGACTGTACAGAGCTTGATGGCGAACTAGGATTCATGGTTCCCTACTTGTCTACAAACTTTTCTACATTCTTTTGGGTGAGGTACAGGAAGTTGATTCATAGTGCACAGGGGCTACTCCTGGCTCTGTATTCAGGAATCATTACTTCATTCCTGTTAGGCCTTGGGGCACCATTGTCAGGTAGAGGACTGAACTGGGGTGAGATAGTTACAAAGTTGTTCATGATCAAGTTTCGGTTATGTAATGTTCAACTCCCTTCACCAGTACACATTTCTCACCATAGTGTCCCCAGTTTTCTTCCAACCCTCCTCTGCCTGCTTCTATGGTAGACATTTTTTCTCTCTCCCTCTCTGCTGTTTTCCCTTTTAAACACTAGTTTTCACTATGATTATTTTAGGGGTATCATGCATATCACTTTACTTCATTTTGGCACTCCGTTTTTGTCCAATGATCATTTCCAGTTCTCATTGTCATAATGGTCCCTTCTCTGCCTCTGCCATAACTGCACTTCTGCACACTTTGTGGCAAGCTTCATACCACAGACCAATCCTCCTGGTCCTCATCTGCAAGGCAAGCATCTTACTGTGCACAAAATTGGGATATACAGTAGAGTTGAGCCCCATCCAGAGAGATTTGAGTTCAGATTTGAGAGGTGCCTCCCAGAACTGGTGGGATAGAGAGAACCTCTTGTTTTGAGGAGGGCACCTTAGCAGTTCTCTGGTAAAGCAACATACATTAGTGTTTTTTGTTTGTCCCCAAGCAGTGCCTTATTTGGTTCATGGATGCTTCCAGAGCCACTTGCCATTAAGGGAATGTCATTGTTTAAAATCAGTCACCCTGCCATTACCAGCCCTGCATACACACATACATAGACACACACACCTACCTTACCCTTTGTTGTCATAAATGCATATCTTTTTAAATATATATGTATATAATCTTTCAGTCATTCTTGTAAGTGCAACGTGGAATTTTTTGTTCTCAGGATCTCAGGTCTTTAATGATTAAAACAGGTGAACGAGTTTTTTCCATGTCCTCATTTAGTCAATTTGTCTAACTTCTCAGGGCCCCACATTGATTGAAATCATTTCTGCATGTCAAAAGGGGCCAGTGACCGCGAGCATTCTTCATAGTCTGGTGACTTTCTTATATCAGATCCATGGCTGGCAAACATGTCTGCAACTCCTGGTGTCTTTCAAATTTCATGTCTGGAGTTTGTGAACCATCTCAAGTACATGTCTTTGTGACTTTCTCTGGTTCTTAGCACCTCCAGGAGCCTCCAGGAACTCTACCCTCACCCCCACCTCAATGTAGGCTACTTCACATTCCCAGGAGACTGAAACTTTGGGCTTCCTCATTCCAATGTCTGCTTCTTCCACCTGCCCTTTAACTTCCCTGAAGACTGGCTGCTGCCATGATTTTCTACTAACAAAGAAGAAAGGAAGGAGCAAGGGAAATTGCTTTTCAATGAAAAGGGGCCTTTGCACTTTTTTGCATTGTTTCCAATATCCATGTAGCCAGGCAAAATGAAAGGTAGAGAATGCTTGTCATTTGTTTGCATGGATCATGAAAGAGACCCCTGACTCTTTTGCAGTGGAGATATTCAAGATTCTCAGGACCTGATTTTTCCCCCCCCCAGATGAGACAATAATAGATTCCATTGCTTCACACCTTTTCTTCACAAGAGAGGGCAAATAAATGCCAGGAACAGTGTTGGCCTCATTTTAGGGACAGAGCAGGAGGCTGTGGAAACCAAGTCCTTCATACCTTTTGTGTAACCTTGATGACATCCTTGGGCATAATAGACAGAGGAATGTTCTGGGCCTAAACACTGGGTCCTGCTCTTCTTGCTAGGCTTTGTGTTGGTAGCAGATCAGAGCTGAGTTCCCTTGGCTGATAGTAGATATTCAGGATTAAATAGTAACTCGGTGTTAAGAGACTTCTAAGCACATCCCCTCTAGCAGAGCGACTGTTCTAGAAGCTTTCTGTGTGGCACCAAACCTGCTACTTTCACTGCCTGATTTACATTTAGTATTCTAAGAGCCACCGCTACAATTTAAAAATAACCCATTACTGACTTCTCAGTCTCAAATATTGTGGCTTTAGAACCTCTTAGGAGACTTGGTAAAGGGATTATAGACTCATAGACATGATCACACAGTGAGGCAGAAAATATCCTAATACCCATTGGCAGAAAATATCTTTGGTCAGTTCTCAGAGTTTAGAAGTTTATGGTAGGCCTGGAGATGTGATTGTGTGAGCGAGTATCTGTCTTGAATGAAATCTGGACTCAATCCTTAGGACCAGTGGAAGGGGGCAAAATTTTTAATATCATGACTTTCTTGGCTTAATGAAATGGATCTTAACGTATGTCATAATGGAGAATAATATTATGTAATAGTTGATTATTATATATTATATTATATTATATTATTATATTATATATTATTATAAATAATAGTGATCCTGAGTTCTTTGGGGTTAAAAAAGACTGTGAACTTCTTTTTTCTTTAATATAAATTCTTTATTTAAGTACCACAATTACAAACATGATTGTAGTTAGGTTTCAGTCATAAACAGAACACCCCCCCCTTCACCAGTGCAACATACATACCACCAATGCCCTACCCCCTCCCTCCCACCCCCTGCCTGTATTTGAGACAATTTTTTAAGTTAGTAAGCTGTTTTTTTTTCTTTCTTTTTTAAAGGATAAGTGTTAAAAAAAACATACAGTAGTAACGGTGTGAGAGTGACAATCACCGTTGTTTGCATAGGCCCATCAAAATATGGGGAAAACAGGAAAAAAAGCTTTGGCCTAATTACAAGGAGGCCTCACTCCTGAAGTTTTCTGGCATAAGACTGACTCTGGGCTCCAGGCATACCAGGCTGCCAAACCCTGAGTCATTCTCTGTGGTCCTGGTGAAACTTTTTCGCACATTAGTTGTTGTTGGTGTCAGGTTCCTGTAGTTAAAGATTCTGGTTTCTGTGCATTTCCTTCATTGAAGTCAGGCTGATGTGGAGCATCCTCTAGTTTCACCTCACCATTAGATATGGAGGGATCTATGGAAGGTCTTTCTCTATCTCCACTGAACAATTTTCTGTGTTTTTGTCCCAGAGGGCATAATAAGACCAAATAAGTACCCAGTATAAAGAGATAAACTGTATTCAGTTGTTGTCTTATTTGGGTGGACAATTTCAAATCTAGAACTTCAGGTCTAGAAAAGGGCCACACTTAGTTTTCCTCCTCAGACAAATGTCATTTGGGTTTGGGTTTGGGTTTTGTGTCTTTGGGGTCAAGTGACCCGTGAGTGTCTCTGGGGTGGAGCTGCTTGTCCAGGCTTTGTATTCCCAGTGAATAAGCATCTCTTTCTGGATTGTGGATTTTATCAGTGTGGAAACCACACCTGGTAATGATCAGGATTTACTCCTAGTTCTGCACTCAGAAATCAATCCTGAGTGCTTGGGAGACCAAATAGGATTGGCCACATGCAAGGCAAATGCCTTCCCCACTGTACTATCTCTACTACCTGAGCATATCTTTCTGACCCATAACATAGCCATAGTTTTTGCTTTTCTTCTCATTTACACTTAGGGTGTCACACTAGTCTCTGGACTAGGAGCTCTGCCAAAGTCACCAAATTTTTTATAGCAAAGCAGCTGTTTAGGGGAGTTGTATAATGCTGACAGTTGCATGGTCCATGAATGCAAATACTATAATGTACAGTTTTTTTGTGATCTGAAGAAGAACAAGAAAGAAGAAGATGTGCTTGGTCTAATTTATTGACCACTTTGATACCAGTGAGGATAAGGAACTAGTTCTAATCTAAAGAATCAAAGGGTATTCTTCACTTGATAGAAATACAGCATAAAAGCAACTCCCAAATTTCCAAACCAGACTCCTCTAGGATAAAGGCCATTTCTAGTGCCATATTGATCCCCAGAGAACCCCAAGTCCCTAAGTGTGGGGACAGATAGTGCCATCGCTTCTGTCACTGTGCAGATAAATGTAGAACTCTTTCGTCACTAGCCAGATCTTCATCAATGGGAATGATGCATGTTTAGTGGGAAAAAAAAATTCTTCTGCCTTTCCTGTCTTCTAGAAACTGGTTCATTTGCAAGTAATTAGAGGCTTGCCACTTAGTAAGTGAACAAAGGTTAATGAGAAGCTCCATGTTCATTTAAAACAGGGTTCTCAAACTCAGTTTACCTGGGGACCGCAGGAGGCAAAGTCAGGGTGAGGCAGGGCCTCATAAGGGATTTCGCTTACCGAATATTCGCAGTAAAAAATTGCATTAGTAAGAAAAAAATCGCAAAAAATCGCATTAAACATTTGCATACCCCAAACAGAACTGCTCGGGATATGCGAATGTTCAATGCAATTTTTTTCTTACTAATGCGATTTTTATTGCAATTATTCGGTAAGTGAATAATCACAAATACTCTAATATTTGAAGGCCGGCCACGGGCCACAAAATATTGTATGGAGGGCCGCAAACGGCTCTCGAGCTGTGAGTTTGAGACCCCTGATTTAAAAGTTCTTTGAAGCATGGGGCCAGTACAGCGGAGCAGGGTACTTGCATTGCACATGGCCAATCTGACCAACCTATACTATCCCATAAGGTTCCCTAAAGCACTTTTAAGAGTGATTCCTAAGTACAGAGCCCAGAGTAATCCCTGAACATCAATAGATATGGCTCATAAACAAAAACCAAGACAACAGACTTCTTTGAAGCAGCTATGAAAATAGCACTGGGCTGCACTTTCAAAGTCTGTTTGAGGCACAAAGGTCTTGGAAATCTGGATCCAACTGTAGGTGGTGGATCCACAGGCTCAAAACCTGCCAGCTTGGCACACAACCCTGCAGCTTAGACATGCTCTTCTTCATTCTGCTAAAGCTCAGGGACTTATCGTTTTACCTTCACCATGACTCCATGGGTTCCCATAGTGTGTGGTTATTGCTACTGGGGTTCTCAAACAAAGGGCAGGAAACCCCCCCCCCATATGAAATGATATTAGAGACTGGATTTTATTGGATGGAGAGACAGGCAGGTATGGGTACCCTGCAGTTCCTTCTCAATTCTTTTATGCCTCTGTCACTCAGCTTGGTCCTCCTGTGGAAATGAAGATGTTTCAGAGCCTTGACACAGGCCCAGATTATCTGGTATTGCCTCTCTCAGGACATGCTCACAGTGTACTATTCACCATGGTCTGCAGAACTTTTAGAATCCTGCCCACAGCTTCTGCAGGAGTTTTTTTTTTTTTAATATATAATTACTTTATTTAAACACCATAGTTACAAGTTTGTTCATAAACAGTTGGATTTTTTCACATTACTAAATTGTCATGATTGAGTTTCAGTCATATAATGTATGATACCCTTCACCAGTGTACATTCCCTGTCACATTTTTCTTGTTCTCTCTCTCTCCCTTTTTTTTCCTTTTAGACACCTTTGCATGAGTTTTAAACTATCAGGTTAACTTCTTCACACCAGCACATCTTTAAGTCACCAGGAATCAAGGAGCCTACTGGGAAATTAACTGCAGTGTTACTTTGGGAGTAGGTGTGGGAGGGGGGAGTATATTATGGCCTCACCTGGCAGTTTTGAGGAAGTACTTTTGGCTTTGTACTAAAGGTCACTCCTGCTTGGGGAAGGAAGTTCATGCATTGCCAGGCATTGGACCAGAGTTTCACATTCAATTCCTTAACCCCTGTTCTATCTCTCTGGCTTTATTGTTGTTTTTTTTATTAGAATTTGTACATGGTTCAGTCTCTGTTTTATTTGGGGATGGCTCTAATGTCATCTGCATGGTGATCAGTGTCCTGATTATTAGCTAGAACTCACTAGGTGTTCATATCCTTTCTTTTTTATGTATGCCAAACAAAGAGTACCTTGTCCTTCTGAACAGAACGTTCAGGAAGCCTAGGAAGGGCTCTCATCCCATGTGGAGTTTGTCTCTTGCATTTTGACTTTTTGCACTTTGGGGATCTGAGAGCCATGGAGTAATCTGTGTAGCAGGCATCTTAGGGCAAGTTTAGCATTAAAGCCTCCAAAACACAGTTATCGAGCCTTGTACTTCATGGTGTTCTGCAGTCTTCTGCAGAGTTGCTCACCACAGGTTATCAACCGAGCTCCCAGGAAAGCAGTAGTAGCCTGCTCCCTCTCCTTGGGCACCTGACAAGTAAAAAAGACTAGCTTCGTTGCAATAAAGCATCTCATCCAGGGGTCCTCAAACTTTTTAAACAGGGGGCCAGTTCACTGTCCCTCAGACCATTGGAGGGTCTGACTATAGTAAAAACAAAACTTATGAACGAATTCTTATGCACACTGCATATATCTTATTTTGCAATGAAGAAACAAAACAGATACAAATCCATAGTTTGAGGACCACTGTGACATAGACACTCATGCAAGTCTTTGCCCCTGTGAATTCTGCTTCTACACACAGATCTGTTTCTCTTCAGCAAAGCCTGTGCTGCTTAGCATGGTAGAGATGGGTCAGCAAGTGATGGAACTAGTTCCTGGGCTATTTCTTAACATAGGTCACTACCAAGCCCTCTGCAGAGGTTTACTTGCTTTTTGCTTTTTGTCCAAAAGCCTCAAAAACTTTTACGTATGTGTAATTTTTGTTCCTCAGAGGAGTACTGAATGAGAAAGGATCTTTAATATGTCACAGAGACCAGAGATCTGGGAAATTATCTTGGTTGTATTTATAGATTCAATTAAGAAAGCTCTCATGGGCCCGGAGAGATAGCACAGCGGCGTTTGCCTTGCAAGCAGCCAATCCAGGATCAAAGGTGGTTGGTTCGAATCCCGGTGTCCCATATGGTCCCCCGTGCCTGCCAGGAGCTATTTCTGAGCAGACAGCCAGGAGTAACCCCTGAGCACCGCCAGGTGTGGCCTAAAAACCAAAAAAAAAGAGAAAGCTCTCACATACTTACCTGGCAGGGGAGATATCATGATCACGAAGGTGGTCTCCCCAGGGCGAGGCTCACCCATTGAACTACGGGTGTGCTGACCCCTGCGATTTCCCCAAATGTGGGAAACTGGACTGTATAATTTGTGGTAGTGGGGGACTGCGTTCGTGCTCTCCCCTAAAGAAAAAAAAGAAAGCTCTCACAGAATATGTTTTAGTGACAGGCCAAGCTCTAAAGAACGTTTTTTGCCTGGTGGCTGCAGATTTTGGTACCTTTCCAATACAGCATTCCGTTGCCTTAATCAGATTCCGGAATTTCTTATTATTACATCTACCTTCTCACTTCTTCATTTCACCTCATATTTGGGCTGACTAGTCTTTCGCAAAGGATGAGAACTATCTCATCTTTCTTTGATCAATTTTATTTCATTGTGATGATACTTGTGTTCAAGACTGTGTTTTCCTATTTTTTGCTATTGCCGCTTAAGTGCCAATATCCGTCCTCTATAGCACACTGGACACTTTTCAACTGTCTCTCCTCCAATCT